>NW_008332097.1:1492820-1506576 GCF_000622305.1 Nannospalax galili
TGCTGTTGAAATTATATAGTATTTTGGGGGATTGGAGAGATAGTTCAGCAGTTAAGAGCACTGCCTGCTCTTGCAGAGGACCCAGGTTTGATTCCCAGCACCCATATGGTGACTAACAACCAACTGTAACTCCAGTTCCAGGCAATCCAATACTCTCTTCTGACTCTGCAGGCATTGCACGACATAGGTGCACTTATACTGCTGTTGAAATTATATAGTATTTTGGGGGATTGGAGAGATAGTTCAGCAGTTAAGAGCACTGCCTGCTCTTGCAGAGGACCCAGGTTTGATTCCCAGCACCCATATGGTGACTAACAACCAACTGTAACTCCAGTTCCAGGCAATCCAATACTCTCTTCTGACTCTGCAGGCATTGCACGACATAGGTGCACTTATACATATGCAGGCAATACCCCCTACACACACAAAAAAAAATAATAAAGAGAAAAGAAAATGTATGGTATTTTTGGTGGTAAAAAAAAGAAAATTCTGTAACAGTGCATAAATGTTGTTGTAGCGTAGAGCTTCATTTCATTTACATTTTATTCTTAAGGTTTACATCATATTATAATAAAAATATAAAATGACTTGGTTGTAATGAATGCCATATTTTCCATTGATTAGTCAAATAAAGTGCGTGTTCTGAAGCCTAGCAAAGAAGAGGAAATGGCTGTGTTCCCCAGGCTTTTCTTGCACTTGTTCTACAGCAGGACATGTGGGGTGGACCAGTGTGCACAGAGAGTGACTCATGCATTCATAAGGCTTCCCTGTAAACACCCCCGCCCCATAATTGCATTCCTTTCATTAGTTTTCACCCAGCTGGTCTGACTTGCACAAACAAAATATTGTATAAGATCGGCCCATTGATGGTAAATTCAGGACAATTTTTGTAAAACTCTTGCCAAGTTACATACTGACCTCAGGGTCTTTAAACCAGCCAAAAATGTTAAGCAAAAACTGAATTAAATCTATTATCACAAATGTGTGCCTCATAATCTGATGAGCCTTCCAGATGTCCAGCCAGAGTCCATCTGCTGCACGTCTGTGGGCACACACTCTGGAACATGTGCAAGATTGAGGGCAGAATGACAGCTCAGAGCTCGACAACCCTGAACAGTTCCTGCTTTATGTCTGCAAAGCAGGCAAGGACAAACAAGCCAGACGTTTTCTTTTTGAGACGACCTCCTCCTCCTCCTCCTCCTCCTCTTCTTCTTGTCTTTTTTCTTAAACAGGGTCTCCCTGTAGCCTCAGCTGGTCTGGAACTCACTATGTAGACCAGCTGGCCTTGAACTCACAGAGATCTGCCCGCCTTTGCCTCCCAAGTCCTGGGACTACAGGTGTGTGCCACCGCACCCAACTGAGAGTTTTATTTATTTATTTATTTATTTATTTATTTATTTATTTTATTTTTGTCTTTTTGAGACAGGGTATCCCTGTAGCCCCAGCTGTCCTGGAACTCACTATGTAGACCAGGCTGGCCTTGAACTCACAAAGACTGACTGCCTCTGCCTCCCAAGTGTTGGGATTAAAGGCGTGTGCCATCATGCCCAGCGAGTTCTTCTTTTTAAAAACCATTGTTTTCTTTCTATTTAATTGACCAAGAGCTTTCTTCTTGGAATTGAATGGTTTTCTCCAACACACAACAGTGGAATATGTTCATCTCTTTCATAGGCAACAGAGTGACTTCAATATTAAAAAAACAAAAAAAACAAACTGCAAACAAAATCTTGAGAGTTAGTGTCTGACTTAGGCTTGGTAAGAACTCAGTAGTATATTTTATTCATTATTATATTTCTGCATCCTGTCAGAATGCCCAGAAACAGACTCTCAGAAAGAGATGGATGTGTGTGTAAGAGGTTTATTGGGAAATTCTCTGGGAACAAGTGAACAAGGGATGGAGAGGATTGGGCATGGGGGGAAACTGGGTTGTGAGATGGTGGCAGTAGTGTCTTCCACCATGCCTACAGGGATCTTCAGAACTTGGTGTGATGAATAATTCTGGGTGTCAACTTGGCCAACCTATGATGTCCAGTTGTTGTTTGGTCAAACTCCAGAATCTATGTTGCTGGCATGTCAAAGATGGGATTAATGCACGAATCATTAGACATTCTGCAAAACCAACTAGCCTCTGTGTTGTATGTGGACCTCATACCATTCACTGAAGGATCTAAGAGCCTAGAGCAAAGTTTTCTAAAGAATTCTTAGGCTTATAACATAAAACTCTGCCTGAGTTTGCAGCCTGTTGCCCTGTGGGATTCAGATGAAAGACGGCAGCATCAGCCCTTCCCTACATTTTCAGCCTGGTGATCATCCTACAGATTTCAAATTCTCCAGCCCTCACAATTTTGTGAGCCAATTCCTTTGCATCACTCTGTCTCCATCTCTCCCCACCACTGATGACTATGTCCCACTTTCCCTCTGTGTTTCTCTCTGTCTTTCAGTCTTTCATATTTTAGGGTCAGTGTGATGAGTCTTCTATTCTATTTCTCAGAATGCCACCCATCTCTTCCCATCACAGTCCCTTC
The DNA here is from genome assembly GCF_000622305.1 of Nannospalax galili. Taxonomy (NCBI): domain Eukaryota; kingdom Metazoa; phylum Chordata; class Mammalia; order Rodentia; family Spalacidae; genus Nannospalax; species Nannospalax galili. The sequence goes on from NW_008332097.1 coordinate 1,495,346, forward strand.
ACAGTGTGAAGGGTCTAATATTTCACCAATATATTAATACTTACTACCAATGTAGTAAGCCAATCTACCACAGTTTTATGGATACTGGTGGAAGACTTAGAATTATGGGGTCAGAGATAAAGAACAGTTTATTCCAGCAATGGCCGCAGCCAACATATCTGAATTTTTTGCATTGTTTCTCTGAGCACCAGTTCTCAAAGGGTAGTGCAAGGAGAAGCACATCACACCTGAACCTAACATATGCTGTGTGACATTAGAGAAATTCTGAGCTTAGGGAACCAGGATCTTTTACAGCAGTTAATAAGCATGCCTACTCTTTGCTCCTGAGAGTGATACTAGCTCTGTCATCTGTGGCTATAGGAAAACCCATCCAGCATTCTAGGGGAAGACACTGTCTCTGTCTTCCAAAACTTCTTGTGATACAAATATCCTTGAAAAGCTTGTTCAGAACAAAGGACAGATGGCACTTCATTACACACCTGCAAAACCTTCAAAAGACCCATGGAGAAGCATGCTGTGGGAAGCAGGAGACATTTCTATCACAGGATCTGCCAGGTATTGTGTAGGCCTTCATACCCCAAAGCCACAGTTTCTTGCAGAGCTCTTTTCTGCTCTGAGTTCTAGGGAAAGTTGGCAACCTTTTATCTCATTTGGCAAATTAATTAAGGTAAGACTGAAAAGTGTGAAGCATACTTCTTTCAGAATACCCAAAGCAGTGGGACTTTCTTCTTAGAGGAGGAAATACAAGGTTACCGGATCCCAATAAAATTCATTTATGTCTTAGGCTTTGAAATCTTCACTGTGCTCACCTTCCAGTCTCTGGAGTAGGGAATGTTATCAAAGTCTCCAACATACTTGCTAATAAAGTATTAAATAAGGTTTAAAAATATTTTATATGTTATTTTTATTTTATGTGTATGAGTATATTGCCTGCATGTACATAAGTGCACCCATGTTGTGCAATGCCCATAGAGGTCAGAAGATGGTGTTGGATGCCCTGGAACTGGAGTTAGGATGGTTGTTAGCTGCCATGTGGGTGCTGGGAATCGAACCTGGGTCCTCTGCAAGAACAGCCAGTGCTCTTAACTTCTGAGTCATCTCTCTAGCCCTAAACAAGATTTTTAAATAGAATTTTATTGGAACACACAGCCAAGTCCATTCCTTTACACACTGTCTCTGTCTGCTTTTGTGCTACAATGGTAGGGCTGAACAGTTGTGAGAGACCAGAGGGCCTACAAAGCCTAAAACATTCTTTTTTTCCTGTCTTTTTTTTTTTTTTTTTTTTTTTTTTTTTTTTTTTTTTAGACAGGGTCTCTCTGTAGTCCCAACTGGCCTGGAACTTGCAATGTAGACCAGGCTGGCCTCTACTGCCTGCCCCTGCATCCTAAGTGCTGGGATTAAGTGTATATATGCACCACTATACCTTGCAAAACATTTATTCTTTGTAGAAAAAGTTTGCTGCCCTTGGCTGTGGAGAGCAGCCACCTCAGTAACTAGGGTCTTTGTTTACTTCTACATTCCTTTTCTACCACGGAGCATGTCCAATTGCCAGAGTTATCTACAAGACCAGTGAATTGTGAGTCAAAAGTAACATCCTAGCATTAGGTAAACATCATCTTTTAGTCTTGCCAAGAAGCCAGTCACAGATGATGCTGCCGTATCCATAAACTCTCCCTTTCCCAGCCCACCCTGGGTTCCCCTTTGACCTAGAATCTTCAGAATGCAGTCCCGTGTGTGCTGCCCTGGCTCCTGGCAGGACATGGTGCCTAGTTCTCTGCTTCTTCAGTAGATAGTCACTTTCTTTCCTCAACAAGCTTAGCATTTCCTGCACTGGGCTCTGTTGTCATTTTGTGTACATGCTGTGATATGATTTTGGTCTGGGGACAAGGCTGAACCTGTGGTAGCTCCTGAAGGAGGCAGATGTGTTTTGCCAGAACATGGCTTCCTCCCACAAGGCGGAATGGGTCACATCCAGGTAGTTCAGGAAAGGCTGGAATTTCAAGGCTTCTGAGTGTATGAACCAGATATTCCACACTAAGTCTCGGGTAGCATTCTTTCCAGCTGGCCTTGAGCTTGATGTCCCTGCATTTCTGAGGTTAGAAATTTAGCCATTTCTGGAGCTTTCCTGCAGTTATACCTACTGGGTCTGATCAGCCTTTTGCAGACAATGATTCATTTAATATGTTGCCAAGGACAGACCCTTTGACTTTCACAAGTCACATAAGCTGGTGGCTAACCACTCTCAAACTTGTACTGTTTTTATCAATCCATCAGTAGGTTAACACCCATCACTGATCTTTGGTCCTTGAATTTATCACTTCCTCTGAATCTCTCAAGTGTCTAAGACAAGGTCTCCACAAATACATCCCCATCTATCAGACTTCCATCACCTGCCACTGTGAACATATCAATCGCTCTGCTACAGAACACAGGGAGGGGGCTTGCAACAGTTTCCCTAACACCAACTTGGGATCTTCATTGCCAGTCAGCTAATGGGCAGCCTTGTGCTAACATTTCATTTCAGAGTTTGATTCTTAGGAGCTCTTTTGTACAGTTAGTTGGCTTAGGTTGGGTCCCCAAGAAACAAATTCGGAGATGGAGGTTTGCTGGCAGAAGGGAGCCAGCGTTGCTCAAATGGTGATTAGGCTACTTGCTGGATGAAGGAAGGCAGCAAGCTCTTTTGATTTTCCAAGCTGGGCTAACATTTGTTAATTGTTTCATTGTCCATGGGCAATTTCAGAAGATATTTCTTGTAAGCATTCTGGCCTTGAAGTATGCTGGCCTGTAGGCTATGTTCTAGCTGGTGTTGAAACTCATATTCAGATGACACAGGTAGAGGGAAAGAAGGATCACCTTCCAAGATGGAGGAAAATATTTAAAAACTTCCACAGGTGTGTTCAGGGAGACAGTGATTCTAACTTGTTTGCGTGGAGAAAAGATATGAATGGGAAAGGAGGGAAGAGACTTGAATGTAGCTACCAGACACTGTGGCCCATGTGGTTGTAAAGTTATTAGAACAGTGGATCCCTAGGACTTTGAATCAGACATTCAGTATTTACTTGTGAAATTGTTCCTAAGTGTCTGGCTACAACCAGGAGGAGAAAAAAAATGATGTTTGAAGTTACTTAATCAAAATATGTGCTTTAGGGGCTGGAGAGATGCCTCAGTGGTTAAGAACACTGGCTGTTCTTGCAGAAGACCCGGGTTCGAATCCCAGCACCCACATGGCAGCTAACAATTGTCTGTAACTCCAGTTCCAGGGGATCTGACAGCCTTTTCTGTCCTCCACGGGCATTGCATGACACAGTGCACTTACCTACATGCAGGCAATACACGTATACACATAAAATAAAAATATTTTTTAAAATGTACTTTATTTTTTTAATTACTTATTTATTTTTATGCATTTGTATGTGTCTGTGTGAGTTTATGTATACCATGTGAGTGCTGGTGCCCTTAGAGGCCAGAAGAAGGTATCAGATTCTCTGGGGCTAGAGTGACAGGCAGTTGTGAGCCACTTGATGTGGGTGCTAGAGACTGAACCCAGGTCCTCTGCAAAAACTGTATGCACTCTTATAACCATTGAGCTGTCTCTCCAGCACCAAATATGCATTTTCTTTAAGTCTCCCTAGTGTTGATTCCTTTAAATGATCTAAGACAAATGAGAAAATGATGCAAAAAATATACTCTTTAGGAGTCTTAAATTAAGAATATGATAACTACAGTATAAAAGTAAGAGGAGGGGATGGAGTCTACTTCCTGAGTTGGGCTTCAGCTTTTAATTTTTAATATTTCATTTGTTATTTTCAAAAAATATTTTCTTTTTATTTATTTATTAATTTAATTTAATTTTGTCTTTTTGAGACAGTGTCTCCCTGTAGCCCCAGCTGTCCTGGAACTCACTATGTAGACCAGGCTGGCCTCAAACTCACAAAGATCCACCTGCCTCTGCCTCTCAAGTGCTGGGATTAAAGGCGTGCACCACCATACCCAGCCTTCTTTTTATTATATGTGTATGCGTGTATTGCCTGCATATATGTAAGTGTACCCATGTCGTGCAATACCCGCAGAGGACAGAAGAGGCTGTCAGATCCCCTGGAACTGGAGTTACGGACAGTTCCATGTGGGTGCTGGGATTCTAACCTGGGTCTTCAAGAACAACCAGTGTTTTTAACTGCTGAGGCATCTCTCCAGCTCCTTATTTGTTATTTTTATTTTATGTGTGTTGCGTCCACGTATGAAAGTGCACCTGTGTCATACAATGCCCTCAGAGGTCAGAAGAGGGTGTTGGATTCCCCTGGAACTGGAGTTAAGATGGTTGTTAGCCACCATCTAGGTACTGAGAATCGAACCCGGGTCTTCTGCAAGAGCAGCCAGCACACTTAACCACTGAGCCATCTCTCCAGTCCAAACTTTAAAAAAAAAAATTATGTTGCTTTTGTGAAAGTGTAATAATTTATGCTAACCTGCTACTATTCAGATTTATTGTGCAGTTTTGTGTGTGGAGGACAGAAGACAGCCTTGTGTACCATTCCTCGGGCACCTTCCATCTTTTGTTTGGGACAGGGCCTGTCATTGGTTTGCAACTTTGAAAACAGGCTAGACTTTGCTGGCTAGCAAGCTTCCAGGGATCCACCTGTCTTTGACTCCCAACTCAGTATCACTAGGATCACAAGCATATGCTACCACATCAGCTCTTTATGTAGGTTCTAGGGCTCGAACTCATTCCTGGGAGGGAAACACTTAACTGCTGAGCTATCTCTCCAGCCCAAGCTACTGTTATTTTGATCTCTACTGTATGCAGTTAACCTCTCCTGATGCATAACTGTACCTAACAATTAATTAACTATTAACTTCACTACTTGAGTCCCTGCTCTGTGTAGACTCCGAAGACTTAAGGCAATACTTGAGAATATTTGTCTCTCCGGGTCACTGGGTCTTATCAAGATGACTACAACAAACTCCAGTGGAAAAGGAAACAAAGTACCATCCTGCTTCTGAAGATGGACCTGTCTAGTAATCTTCAAATTCACACAGGTTCAGAGAAAATAACAAAGCTGCCCCGAAGGACTTTCAGCAATAGTGGTTGTAGGATTGGGAGAATTCTGGGAACTTATTTTGATTTTGCTTCATGTTCCTTAGCTCCAAAATTTTTCTTCCCTTTCATCTTTTGTCGAAAATGACATCACCTCTTGGTCTCATCAGCCTAAAATGAGTTGCCCTTTATATCTGTGACTGTGAACGTTCCTGTAAAGCCTTCTATCCTTGAGAGACTGCAGAAGCTGAAGCAAAAATGCAAGGGAACTGTGATAACAGCAAATCACACATGCTCTGCCTTTAAAGTCATCATTTGCCAGACCTTCAAGTAGGCACATGCACGAATGGATTATCACAGAACAGGTTGTTGCTCACACAGATAAGACTGGGTCTGTCTATGCAACCAGGAACTGAGTGTGATGTTATAAAGCTTTAGTCACTCTGTCTTGCAACTGAGCCTCAACTACCAATTTGATATTATGTGCAGGGGAGAAGGAACAGCAAAGCCAGCAGGATCCCTGCCCTTGTGCTGGTCAGGGTTAGTGACAGTTTCTTTCTTCTCCCTGACAAAAATGAAATTCCCACTCCATCTTTGCTTTAAACATGTGCAGATACAGCATGGAGTTAGACTCTTAGAATGAGAGTTTTGTGTAAAACTGTGACCTTTGATTCACAGTGGACTCATTCTTAAAAATATCAGATTTTAAAAGTATTTTTTAAAGGGTCAGTGAGATGGCTCAGAGGATAAAGGCACTTGCTGCCAAGCCTGAAGACTTCAGTGGGATCCCTGGAGCCGACATGGTAAAACCAACTCCTGCAAGCTGTGCCTTGACCTTTACAAGCAAACCACAGTACATGCACCTTACACACACACACACACACACACACACACACACACACACACACAGACACACACAATCAATAAAAAGAAATAGACGTAAAAATAAATAAAAATAACAGATTTATTTTTCCAAAGACTATCCCCATTTTACTTTCTGTGAGTCATGTTACATGTGTTTTCATAGCAACTGGACATACAGAAGATGTGTCATAACATTCATTCACTTCTCTAGGAAAATACCCTTCCTCACATAAATGCAACCTAGTGTGTGACACAGGCAAATACCCAATGTGCAAAATACCCTGTAATCCCTCCGCCTTCCTTCAGTGCATCCTCACATATTCAATGGATATCGTATTTATGAGGTACGGTTTGCTATTGTTCATTATTTTGTTTTTCAATATCTGAAGCATAATTGAGATAAAATGTGGGTCACTGAATAAAAGGCCAGAGACTTGTATTTTTCCTTCAGCAAACTGCCCTCTGATCTATTTAGATTTATTGATAATAGATTAAACACATTACCATTTTATCTGTTTTCTACAACCTCAAATCAGTTTGAAACATTCTAAAAAACCTCTTACAGCCATATTTGCATTTGTGTTTCTTTTCAATAGCACAAATTTGATGGAATTTCTTTAGGGTTCTGATATGGGAGAGATTGCCTTTAATTGATCTGCTAAAAACAAAGGGAAGTCCAGTTGAATAGCTAAATAAAAAGGTTTACTGCCCTTTTAAGGAGAGAAAACTCAAAGTTAGAGCAACAGTTGTACATTTTTAGTTAATTTGGTTTCTGTTCCTCCCTCCCTGACCCCAATCTAATTTCTTTCTGCATTAAATAATTCAGCTCCTCTGCCTTTGTCATGGGCTGTATTGGGGAAGATAAAGACAAACTGCTTAGACCTTGAAAAGCACATGGGCTCCTCGGTTAGATGGCATCTGTGAAGACTCCGAACTCCCTCCACGTTCTATAGGGAAAAAACAGAGCCAGGTGCATTTCTTCCCAAATCAAATTAGCTGCAAGATGCCACATTCAATTCTGGCAAATTGATGTGAGAGTTTGTGATGTCTGCGGTAGCTCTTACAGCAGAGGTCACCATGCAGAGACACAGACACCAGGCGGGGGTACAGCAACTTGTGGTACAGGCTGCTCTGACAATAGCCGGGAAGATGTAAAATGCAATCAGCTTTTTGAAAATTGCAAGAGAATCCAGTTGTAAGTATGTATTCTAATTGAATTTACTGTGCCATCATTTACCTCTTTAAGGATGTTAACATAACATTATGCTTAATTGAAAAAATGGGTGGTTAACTATTCAGAAGAGATTTTCCAGCCCCCCATCTAAGCCACAGTCTAATCAGGCACAAAATATAGGGTACCCTAATCACATCATCAGACAGTTTTCAGATTTCTGAAATAAAATTTGCTTATTTACTACCAAAAACTAACTAAAAATGTTGACATGTGACAAATCTGCCTATCTCAATAGTTGTATTTAAAGATCTCCTCCAACATTAACAGCTTTACATCATGCATTATGACGTTTAATTAGTCATAGTTTATTTAATTAGCATGGTAAGACATCCAAAGCAATCCAAAGATTTTCTGCAAAGCCCAAATAGGAGGCGGCAGTTCTATACATTGTAGAAGCAGGCACATGTGGACCAGACCGCTCAACAGACAATTGTGTTTCTGCTTTTCCAACACACACTCCCCTAGCAGAGAAGTGAGAAAATCCTGATTGCTACATACTATTTCAGAACCTTTGTCGAAATCTGACTATACAAAGCATATGCATTTAGCCAACTTCACCCAGAACTCTATCTCTGCAAGAGCTACAGCTGCCTTCAGCTCCAGGAAGGCTTGGAGTCTACCTGAATGTGCTTGTGATGCACTCTGGTATTCACTTATGAATAAATAAACAAGTATATCCTGGAGGAGATCATTTTATATGATTGAAATTCTTTTTTCTCACAATTTTTCTCTACTTCTCATGGATAGCACACAAGGGCTGATAATTTTCAGGGCTTGAGGCTCTGCCCTAAATTCAAATCTTGAAAGTGTTGAACTTTGCTGAACAGGCAATGTGCTAAGCATTCTTGTGTATTTCATCCTTACTGGTCCCATTTGTTATGACAATATCTCATTACTGGTCCCATTTGTTAGACGATGAAACTGAGGCTTATCAATGATTACTGACAGCTGGCAAATACGTGGCAAAGATAGGGGCCAAACCTAGTCTTGGGTCAGATCAAGGTCCCTGTTTAAAAAGAAAAACAAAACACTGATCTTCCAAAGGAAGGATTCTTTTTCATGAGCAACGTGTTTGGCTTCAGCCCTGTTCAAACCTGGGTTCTTCTATTCTGAACCTAAAGCCTGAGCCCTTCCCAGGGTCTCTTCCTGTGGTGGTTGGGTGTGGCTGGGTGCACTCTTCTGGAAAATGCATTTACTCTAAACAATTCAAAACACTATGCTATATCCACAATACAAAACCCCAAGAAGCAAAACAACATTTTATTTCTAATTTTTAGAATATAAATGTCCATCTCATACTGTGGCCTGGTAACAAAACCAAGTCATCTGTCCTGCCCTATTTTGTCTTCTCATAAGACTTCTTTTTAAATGCTGCTTCGAACCTGAATGTTGCCCCAAACTTGACTTTTTCCATATAAACATAAACTAGCTCAGCTGTTTTCTATTTTAGTACAGAAAAGAATTATCTTTGTTCCATGCTGGTGAATAAACTATGGCATCCAAGTCAAGGAGGCAAGTGGCAGGAGAGGGTGAAAACTCCGCACCCCACCTTCACCTTGACTACATAAAACCTCAGGGAAGACCTTTACAAACATGTCTATGTTTGTTTCAAATTTAGATTGCTCACACTTGAAAGTGAGATAAATGTAACTCTAAAGCATTTCCAGAAGTATTTCCATGGATATGAACCCCACACATGTGTGGTCACTCCAAGTACCCCTAAGCCCTCTTGCCCTCATGAACAGGGAGTATGGATGTCAGTTTTGTGCTAAAGAAAATCATTTCAATACAACTTTTACTAATGTAGACTTTTTTTTTAATGAAACAATGCATATACAATAGCAGAGGCACCACAGATTGAATAAATATCACTTAACCAATTACCAATTATCTATGTTAATGAAGAATAAGCCAGGGCATTGATAAATTAAAACCCCAAATAAACTGAATGTTGGTTTAAACAACGATTCTTTTCCTTTCGCAAGAATGTCTAATGAACAGCCATAAAATGACTGATCTGAATTCTACTCCTCCCCCACCACCCCCCGCCTCCACCTGCCCACCCTCCGACCAGGGCTCTGATGGGCAGGAAAACGGTCAAAGGGCAGACAGCTGGAGGGAAGTCAAAGGGAGTAGGGAGGACCCCCAGAGTGGAGAATCTGCCCCCAGATAATTGAGAGTTGATTGGATACACAATGGCCTCCCATTGTCTACTTCTCATTTTGGAGAAGGGGCCAAAGCCAAGCCTGACATAAGTAGCTCTTGCCTGGCCCTTCCTCTCCTGAGCCAGCTGTGAGCATTCATGGGTGACAACCACGTTCAGCACAGTGCTGGCTTTACTCCTCTGTCATGAAAAATCAAGATTTAAATTAGAAATTTCTGGCTGTACGAGAGATTGGTTCTTGCCAATTTGCACAACCTCAGCCTGAGTCAAAGGCTGGGTAGGTCTGACTGAGTATGCTGAGAACCATTTTCTGGATTTGATACCAGGAGCTTCAGGTCACTTTGTGGGCCTCCAGTCTGCCCCTTGACTTTCTCCCAGTGCTCTTCCCATATGTTCCTTCCCCCCACTCCACTAATGCTTTAGCACTTCATCTTGTCACCTGTGTCTTTTCCTTATTTCTCACATCAGCATCACAAATATGGTACAACCAACTAGGTAATAGCTGGCTTTTTGTTACTCTATGGCAGAACCTTGCCCAGGGAAGACACAAAACTACTATGCAACTGAATGGTCTTATAATTTTCTAAGATGTCTGAGTTACCAGACTGCATGTCTGCTCACCTGGCCTCCTATTCTCAATCATTAGGACTGCCTTCCTTGCCTTTGGCCTACCCCATATTCCAGCAACTAAAGGGTTAAAGATGGACACAGCAGAAGCTCTCCAAGGCCATGTTCTATCTGGCACACTGTTGGCATTCTTTCTATGGGGTTGAGTACCCCAGTCATACCCCCCTTTAGAAAAACATCCTGCCTCTCAGGGGTCCATATATAGGTCCCCCAGGAGCCCACAAGGCCAAGTGTTTAAGGGAAGAAAAAGATTAAGTGTAAAACATTAAATATTTAGTAATTTGCACATTGGAAGTTGCTTTTGGATATTGTGAGCCTGATGCTGTTCTATGGCCTGGTATGATTTGGGAAGGGTTTTATTTTAAAATTCTAACAGTGGCTCATAGATCTATCACACCTTTGCACAGGCTCCTTTCTCTACACAATGCCCCTGCTGACCATGCTTAGCTGGCACACCGGGCTTCTAAGACTGCTCATGCATCAACTCTTTTGTGCAGGCTTCTCTAGTGACTTCCACTTATTAGAGGAGTCACCTGCTTCCTTGTGTTCCCATGGAGGGTTGTGCCTTTCTCTGTCACAGTCTTGTATTAGAGGCATTCATTAACCCATCATTCTCTCCCACTAATGGAACAGTGGAAAGCTGGTACACATTGGAATAACCAATTTTATTGGTTAAATATTTTAAAAATTATTTCATTTATTATTTTTATTTTATGTGTATGAGTATATTACTTGCATGCATGTTAAGTGCACCTGTGTTGTGCAATGCCTGAAGAGGTCAGGAAAGGGCGTTGGCTCCCCCCTGGAACTGGAGTTACAGACGGTTGTTAGCCATGGGTACTGGGAACCAAACCTAGGTCCTCTGCAAGAGCAGCCAATGTGCTCTTAACTACTAAGCCATCTCTCCAACCCTGCACCTGGATTTTTTTTTAAAAAAAAGATCTAATAGTAGTTGGGTCTCATACTCAGAGATGCTGATTTAATTGGGAAAAGATGAGACTTTAATGGCATGTGACTATAGCGTCACTGCACTGGACCATAAGCATACTTATGAGTAGTGAGTGTGCATCATTCACCCTCATAACCTGTGCACCTGGTATAGCACATGGCAAGTGGCAGGTATTCATTCAATGAATGTATATTACTCATTTGTCTAGTTTCAGTGCATGAGTAAGGACTGTACAATAGAGAATGCCAGATTTCCTCCAATATTGATTTTTCTCCTCCATGGCAGAAGAGGTGAATTGTTTAGAAGTAGATCCAGGACTGCATAGGAGAAAACTATGCTCCCAACTTTTTTTTTTTTT
>NW_008332097.1:1506689-1529568 GCF_000622305.1 Nannospalax galili
TTGAGACAGGGTCTCCCTGTAGCCCCAGACGTCCTGGAACTCACTATGTAGACCAGGCTGGCTTTGAACTCACAGAGATCTTCCTGCCTCTGCCTCCTGAGTGCTGGGATTATAGGCGTACACCACTATGCCTAGCCCCAACTACTTTAGTAACTACCACAGGCCAAAAGGATAAATCTGATCAATTGGGTGTGATCAGAAATAGTGTGTGCACTGCCAGGTTATGCCCTCAAGAGTGGTTGTATACTTCTGTGCCCCCTTCTGCCCTCCAGCTGGAATGCCAATTTGTGGTGGCAGATCACCTTGTGCTATAAGGATGAGAATAATAGAGTAAATGGGACTGGTCCCTCTGTGTGGAACCATCATGCTCACCTTTGAGAGTACGTGAACTTAAGTAGTCACTATTATTTCAGGTCTCTATTACAGCACCTAAGTGTTAGAACATCTAACTAATTTGGGGAAATGTCTAAATTTAAACATTTACTATCACGGAGCCTGATACCTAAGCTTGCCAACACTAGCAAAACCTGGATTAGCTCACTTCAGACCCCTCCAACCTCATCTTCTATCCCTCAGGTCTCTCTGCCCTTGTCTCATGGGACTTCTCTTGGTTCCTCAAATGAATTGCTCTCTCTTCTCTCACAGGATGGTTGGCTGACCCTTCCCCTGTCGCATTTTCACTGGCTGACTTTGACTTATGCTGCTCCTCTTCAGATTTCAGCTCCAGGGTCACTTCTTCGGTCTTCCTTGAGTCCTCTGACTAGCAATCTCCACATTATACATCTTGAAGCTCTGCATTCAACAGAGTTCATCATCACTGATTGCCCAGTGCTAGCACAGAGCCTAGAATGAAAGTAGATGCTCAATAGATGTTTGTTGAATGAACAAATGACTAAATGAGGAGACCGTTTCCCTTCCACTGCACACCAGGCAGAGGCAGAGGAGATGGAAAACACGGGTTAAAACATCAAGAGAAGAGGAACTTTATTTCTTAACACTCTTCTAGAGAGCATCCTCCCCCAGGATTGGGCTATAGGAAGGTTAGCCAAGCATGATCTCACTAGCCTTAGCCCCAAATTAAGTTGTTCTTGGCACGCTAGCCACCAGATCACAAATTGGTGGACTGGCTCTGCTTTGGGTAACAGCATTTCTTCCTTGAATTATGATGAATGGGAAAGCAGTAATACTTTTCCTCTCCTGTTGCAGACTCATTCACTTAAAAGCCCCTGGCTTGAGCAATCCTGACAGTCATGAGCCCTCACCCACTATGACTCTTCTTGCCTGGAATCATCTCCTTCTGGACATGTTCAAAGTAGCTATGTCCTATATCCTCTAAAAGGACTGAGTTTCTCCTCTTCCTTTTAGGGAGATTTGATGGGCTACCCTAACTGGTAGGACCCTTCTCTTCCCCTGAATTTCAGAAGTTTTGTCAGGAGTATTCAATAGACCCTTATGATAAATTGCCTAGTGACAGTATTCATTTTTATGAAACTATACTATCTCCTCAAGAAGAATATAAGTTGATTGAAGGCGAAAGCAACAATCTTTTATTCTTCGAACCCAATACAAGGAGTTCTGCTGATATCTCATGAAACGTGAAGTATTTGTTCATGATTCTGGAAATGACGGCAACAGAGAATCACACATACATTTTCTTCTAAAAGACACAGGTGCCTTCCTAACCTGTGACCCTGTACCCCAGAATTAGTGCTCTTTGACTTAATGGGATGATATTTTTCTATTACAACTGAACTTAAAAGAGACAACTTCAATTTATGTAAGGGTTTCCAATGCCCTGGGTGTTTGAGTATTCAGATCTCAGCTGTTTTCTAGCTGTGAGTAAATTAGGGCCCTATGGTATCTTGTGCTGGAACTACTTTCAGCTTTCAATCCTAGAGTTAGCAGTCTTAAGACTCATGCACTCTTATTTGCTGATCACCCCCTCCCCCAAGAAACTACTTCCTTCCAAATCTTTCCCCCATTGGGGGAAATCCTGCAAAAATGATTAATACTCATATTTTAACAGCTGAGGAATGAATGAGCTCGCTCATAGCTCTAAAGAGGTCATATCTTTTCCTTGGAACACATTCATGCTACTTTGAAAAGTAGGTCTTTGTAGATATGATTAAGTTAAAGATATTGAGATGAAAAGGTTATCCTGGATTGTCTGGATGGACCATAAGTACCATCATATTCATCCCTGAAAGAGTCAAGTGATGAGGCAGAAGAAGATTTAATACTCACAGAACAGGAGAAAACAACATGATCACAGGGGCAGAGACTGGAGTGATACATCTGAAGTCAGGGAATGCATGCAGTCTTTAGAGACCAAAAGCAGTCAGGAAAGAACTCTCCCTTGGATCCTGCTGGTGTCCTGGCTTCATCCTATGGATCCTGATCATCAACTTTTGGACTTCAGAAATGTAAAGAATATGGTTTTTTTTTGTTATTGTTGTTTTAAGCCACCAAATTTGTGACACTTTGATATGGTAGCAATGGGAACATCATACAGGGAAACGGAGCACACAAAGATCAAATAATTTGCCCAAAATCTTGCAATTAGTAGGTGACAGAGCCAGGTCTATGTGAAGATAGTGCCCTAATTCTTAACACTTTGCTTTCTCCCAAGCAGAGCAGGTAAGATTCCCTCTCTGGAGCACAGCCAGCAAAACAAGAAACTAGAGATCATGTTGGTAAAGGCTGTTATAGAAGAGAAGGTGGGTTGGAAAGGTCAGGGGAGAGGAGAGATCCTTAGGGAGATGCTATTGCCTACTGGGAACCAGGAAACACTGGCATGAGACAGCTACCTGAGGGGCACACCAGATTCCTGTCAGTCAGTTTCAGCCCACAGAGGCTGATTTAAAGAAAAGTCCTTCTCAAATCAGTCCAAATATTTGTTTTGATTCTCCTCCTTGTTTCTCAGGATGGGTTGAGATAATTCTTTACAGGAAGTCCTCCCTCAGTTCTGGATACTTCTCTAAGACCCACTAAAGTATGATGTTCTGTTACGGATCTCCAGGGAGCATGTTTACTATGGAATCCATAGTTCCTTAAGGCATACCTTCCATCAAAATATAAGGGTCTACTGAAAGTGCCCAGAGACACAGTGGAAGAGTGTGTAGAGTCCTCTGGAATGGCAGATAAGGAGACATGAGACGTGGAGACTATGCATGGAAACAAGCCAAGAGTCTCACTGGGTTTGCTTAATCATATATATGTGATCGTCTTAATTTGGTCACTGAGTCACAATAAAGCTATAAGAATCTTAACCGTCAATGCTTAGCACTGAGCATTTCACTCTTCCAATATCAGGAATACTTCTTCCACCCAACAGGGTAACTCTAAAGGAATTCCCTGAGTGATATTATCAAATCCCTCTTTAACCCTTCTCAGGCTCTGAGTGGGCTCTTTATCCTTAAAATTAGGCTCTTTTGTTCCTTAAAATTTACCAAGAACCCTCTGCCAAACACAGAGCAAAGTTCTGGGGAGGTATAGATGGTAAATATAACCGCTAACCACAGGTATGTCACAATCCCCGGGGCAATATAGATGAATGAATATTCAACACCTAAAACACAGCCCTTGAAGTATGCTCATAGTATTGTGGAAATAAAGATGATGCTTCCCAGATTCAGATGGGGAAACTTAGAGAAGGGCCCTTGGATCCAGAGACATTGTGGTGAGAGTCTTAAGAAAAAGACTAGAGTTAGCCAGGTGGGAGAGGGAAAGGGGTGTGTGTGAAGAAAGATAGAGGGAAACATGCAGAGAGGGAAGTAAGAATAGGAAAGTGAGAACAAACAGGAGGGAACTGGAAAATTGGTGTGCAGTTGGTGTGACTGGAGCCCGGAGCTCAGAGGATGTGTGCATCTACAGAAGCAAGAAAGAAAACCTTACGTGGCACATTGAAGTTAGACTATATTATGAATGTAATGGTGAGTCATTGAAGGATTTCGAGTCAGAGGAGTGACATGATCAGATTTACCTTTTAAATGATCACTGTGACATCAGTGTACAGAATGCATTGGAGCGAGGCCTGACTGGGAGTCAGAGAGGCCAGTTAGAGAACTATGGCAGTGATCCAGGTAGGAGATGATGAAATGGGGATGACAACAGGGGACAGATACAAGAGCAATTTAGAATATAGAATCAGCAGGATCTGGCCACAGATAAGCATTGAGAGCGGAGGGAGATGGCTTCTAGATTTCTGGCTTGTGTGAGTCAGTGAAAGAGAATGGAAGATGGGATGGGGAGAGAAGAGGTGGAGGGAATTTATGAGCTGAGTTGGGAACAATTTGATTTTGAGAATACACCTTATCATCTAAGTGGAAATGTCTGGTAAGTAGGCTATGTGGAAGACAATGCTCAGCCCTCTTTTGGCTACTCAAGACTTCTTCTTGAAGAGCGTTACGCATTCACACATGTCAGCTACCATTTATTTGCTAGAATCACCAAGTCTTTCGATTATCCCTGAGTCATTCTTCTGGGCTCCAATTTCCTGGATCCAGCCACTGGCTTGGTATTTCTTTTTGGATATCCCATTTCAGTAGTCACATGAATGCATCCTATTAGCAGGGTTATCTTTCCAGGAATTTGAAATGCTACCGAATACTTGAAATGTGCCTATTCCGTCAATATAATGAGAAGACAAGGCAGAGACTAGGAGAAAATAACTGCAGAAGACATACCTGATAAGGAACATAACATGCACAAAGGACTCAAAGCTCAACAATAAGAAAACAAATAACTAAAAACTGGGTCAAAGATTTTTTAACAGATAACTTACTAGAGAAGATAAGGGCATATAATGATGTACACATTATATGCTTTTAGGAAAATATCATTTTTAAAATATTTTACTTTTATTATTTTTTATGTGTATGAGTATATTGCCTGTATGTATGTGAGTGCACCCGTGTCGTGCAATGCTGCAGAGGTCAGAAGAGGGCTTCGGATTCCCCTAGAACTGGAGTTAAGGATAGTCTGTAGCCATCATGTGGGTGCTGGGAATTGAACCCCGGTCCTCTGCAAGAGCAGTCAGTGCTCTTAACTGTGGAGCCATCTCTCCAGCCCCAGGAAAATATAAATTTAAAGGTGTTACTACATAGCAAAATCCAGAAGGCTGAGAATACTCAGTGCTGGTGAGGATGCAGAGCAAGGGGAGCACTCAGTCTGTACTGGTGGGAATGCAAATGCAACAGCCACTGGGAGACAGCTGGAGAGTCTTGTACAACATCCAATGTCTTTTACCATATGATCTAGAAATCACATTTCTTGGTATTTACCCAAATGAAAACTACCCACAAAGCCTATATGCAACTGTTTACAGTGGTCTTATTCATAGTTTTCAGGACTTAGAAGCAACAAAAATACCTTTCAGTAGCTAAGTGGATAAATTAATTGTGGTCTATTCAGATACTTGGCTATTACTCATTATTAAACAGAAATGAAATATCAAGCCATGAAAGATTTTGTAAGAATCTTAAATGTATATTTCTAAGTCAAAAAAAGATATCTTGGAAAGGCTACATATGTTTGATTCCAACAATATGACAGTCTGGAGAAAGCAAAACTACGAAGATAAAAAGATCAATGGGAGAAGGGAATCAATCCCTCTGGGGGAGGGATAGATGAACAAGTAGAGCGTAAAAGATCTTTAACATAGGAAATCTATTTTGCTGATTGATACAATGCTGGGTTCCTATTTTACATTTGTCAAAATCCATAGACTATATATCACCAAGTGGGAACTGTAATATAAACCATGGACTTTGACTGGTGAACATTCACAGAGGCATAGGCTCATTGATTGTAGCAGATTTTCTCTGCAGTGCCAGATGTTGATGGTGGAGGGCTGTGCATCTGTTTGTTCAACTTTGCTGAAAACCAAACATTGCTCTAAGAAAATAAAGCCTGTTTCTCAAAATGTGGCTATTCCTAATTGAGATCTGTTGTAACTATAAAATAGATCCTGAATTTCGGGGCTGGAGAGATGGCTCAGTGGTTAAGAGCACTGACTGCTCTTGCACAGGACCCGGGTTCGATTCCCCGCACCCATATGGCAGCTACAAACTGTCCTTACCTCCAGTTCCAGGAGACTCTGAAGCCCTCTTCTGATCTCCGTGGCATTGCAGGACACAGGTGCACTCACATACATGCAGACAATACACTCATACGCATAAAATAAAAATAAAATATATAAAAAAATAGATCCTGAATTTCAAAGACTTGTATGAAGAAAATGGTATAAAATATTATTAATATCTTTAATATTGATGGCATGATGAGAAATTTTCATGAAGGGTATATTTGGGATATTCTAAGTAAAATATATTAGTAAGATGTTTTCACTGTTCGTTTTTGCTTTAAAAAGGGTAGGTAGGCTGGGGAATGTAGCTCAGTTGGTAGAGTGCTTTCCTAGCATGAAAAAAATCCCTGACTTTGATTTCCACATGGCATTATTCATACTTTTAAAACTTAGAAGCAACCAAGGATGCCTTTCATTGGTAAATGGATAAATCTATTTTGGTATATGCAGATATTCCTCCCCAGACTTTAGAGGTAGAAGCAGGAAGATCAGGAGCTCAAGGTCATCCTTGACTGCATTGTGAGTGTGAGGCCAGCCTAGACTAGAAAAAATAAATGTGCAGAATAGAAGATTTTGTCTTTTTTTTTTTCCTCTAAGCTGAGGACTGAACCCAGGGCCTTGCGCTTGCTAGGCAAGCGCTCTACCACTGAGCTAAATCCCCAACCCCCAGAATAGAAGATTTTAAGTGCTATGTGAGAGCAATTTATTTCTGTTGGATTATTCTGGACTAAACTATAAATAAACCAACACTAGAAGTCAGGAAAAACCACTCATTTAACAATTATTACTGAAGAGCTCGCTCTGTGAAGAAGATAATAATGGTTCTTGTGGATGAGAAGCATCCACAGTTTCCCTAGACCAATATGATTTCTTACTGTATTCTAAATACATATCCTTATATTTACAGACAAGTGTACCTTTCACTACTCATAAAAGCAGTTTCTTTTTGCAACAAATGGAGACTAATACAATGTTCCGTAATTGGTCAAATGCACTTATTGTCTGTGAGGTGCCCAGCTCTAAGTGCCACATCTACAATGCAACTTTTACACACAAGGCTCAGGGAATATAGTAGAACAGGTGGTGGAAAGACTCTTAATGCATCTCTCAGTTCTCACCAGTGAAGCTTCCTCATGCAACAGATGGTGATTAACCCAGAAAGCCACAACTGGCCAAAGTACAGAGAATAAGAGGCTGCAGAGTGCTTGTCTCTGAACAGCACACCTATATCAAGCCTCTGCCACCTAAGGCTCAGGGACCATTGTGGACAAGGGGGTAAAAGATTGTAAGAGCCAGAGGTTGTTGATGACCACAAGGAAACAGTTTTCCAGACAGCTAAGAAGTCATTCATATGAACTCACAGCAATGGTGACGGCATGCACAAGACCCATGCAAGCTTAAGTCAGAAAAATCAAAACAAACAGCATGGAAGTGGGAAAGTAGGTGAGAAGCCCCTAAGTTAGCTGAGGAAATATTGGCAACTGATAATTCCTGGGAGAGGGAGAGTTGGCTTTCTTTAAGGGTGTGATGCTAGATTGGTTAATCAGGCTCCAGTGGATGGGCGCATGTGGAAGGACGTTTGGGGGCACAAATTTGACTCAGTAGGTCTTAATATATATGACAGAGTACATGAGATCTGGCAGGTGGTTTATAAGAGAGGTGTAGATAGAGAGGGGTGTCTAATATGATAACAATGTATGAAATCTGAAAAATTTATTTAAAAAAGAAAAAAAAGCTTACAATCTTTTCCTGTCTTGTTCTTAAAATCAGTATAAGAAACAGCTTTGTAAAGTATTAGTTTCCTGAATAATTCAAAGAATAATATGAGCTTAATTTCTACATAGAAAGAAGACATGTTTTGGTCTCTACCATTATAGTAATCAAGAATATCTTCCTCCTATATGCAGAAAACCATATAATCAGTCCAATAATCATGACGAATTAATTAATCTTGAATAGGCACTGACACTATACCAGTGTCTACAAATTGTAATTTACAGCAAGACAAACTCAAACTGGGTTATTACTAAAGGAGTTCAGCATTTTGACTGATTGCTGCCTTTGTAGTAAAAGGGAGATTGATAGGGCTAGAGAGACGGCTTGGTGGTTAAAAGCCCTGGTTGCTTTTGTAGAGCACCTGGGTTCAGTACCCAGAACCTACATGGTGGCTAACAACTATTTGTAACTCCAGTTCCAGGGAATCCAAAGCCTTCTTCTGGCCTTCACAGGCATTGCATGCATGTGATGTACTTACATACATATAGGCAAAACACTCATATACATAAAGTAAAAATAAATTAATCCAAAACAAAATATATAGAGAGAGAGATTTAATTTTAATTAATGTCTCCTCAGCCAGTGTTGTTGGGAGATGGAGGTTAGTGCAGAAGAAAGATTTAAACAAAACCAGGACGGAAGCTTAAGTCATAGACAGTGAACAGCTTTCACAATCCACGTGAAGAGCAGCTCAGTTTGAACCAAACTGTGGCCTGAGGATCTAAGGGGCAGTTGCTCAGCAGCTCCTGTCTCTACATGGATAAAAAGATAGAGAAAATGGGAACAAGAGCCAAGCTTATACCATGTTTCGCTAAGGCCACATGGCCTGGAAGGAGGTCTCTGGGATCCAGTCTCTAGTTTCACAGGTGGGAGAAAGAGCAGAGGAGGAGGAGAGGCTCTGGTGAAATCCTGCCGAATGCCAGACCTTGCTGTACTGGGCTGTGTTGGAAACCTATAGGGAATAAGATGCTCTCCCCCTCCCTCCACTGAGCCATTCCTTACCGGGAGGAAATCCTGTCTGTTTGGCAGAGTTTCCTCCACCAAGGAAGCAGTCTGTAAAATGATTAGTTTAAAAAGTACATTGCACTGTTTAAAAACCAATTTAAAGAAAATTGTCTAAACTTCTCTGCACAGTTCTATAAAACTGGGATGTTAGAGGAAATAATTAGAAGAGAACATTTGGTACTTCAGAACAAAAAGAAAAGAGAGAGAGATAGAGAGAGAGGGAAAGGAAAAGATAATTTTGTTGCAGTAGACATGGCTCTTTGTTCTTTGCTAATTTTTTCCCAAAATTCAGGTATATGTCTATACCACTAACTGAAAAAGGTCAAATCCTATTCCTGAGAACTCCAAGAGATTTATAAACATTTCCTATACTTAAGAAAATCATGGCACCAAGTATTTTTTTAATATAGTGTTATTGTATCTGAGTGAGAAACATTTTTTTCCCATTTATTCAACAAGTTATTTCCTGATCAGCAACTAGCGAACTTGGGGAACCACTAATGAAGAGGACAAAATCCCTGCTGTGAAGACCTTCCATTCCAAGTAAATAAGCATGGAGTGAGGCAATGGCTGCAGAATACGGGGCTGAGGATGACAGAGTTGGGTATTGTTCAGGCAGATGGCCAGGGAAATGATAGCCTATGTGGAAACGATAGCTGCAGAGATGAAGTTCATTAAGGGAGTAATGGAAGGAATGGAGGGGGTTGTAGAGGACACATCATATTCACTGAAATAAATTTTACATCTATGAGCATGAAGTATATATTCTTTAGGCAACTTGCCATGTTTGGGTCAGTCAATAAAAGTAGAAATTTAAAGAATGCTTGACCACAGGTGGGAGAAAATCTTGGGTCATATAGGGAAAAGACAAAGGGAATGAGCGGGTAGGATTTTCAAATGACTGACAGCTCAGTGTCTCTAATGAATCAGTTTTATAACTTGGCACTGTTGATACTTTGGGCAGATAATTCATTGCTTGGAGTTGGGCAAGGCAGTCATGCACACCAAGAGATGTTTAGCAAAACCCCTGGCCTACCTACTTGGTACCAGTAGCATTCCCTCATTCACACGACCTCACATATTTCCATTGTGGCACAGAGCCACATGGCCTCTGTGGTAGCAGGACATAGTCACCTGAGGTTTAGAACCACTGGCATAAATACTGGTGGACAGAGTGTTTGGAACATCTTTACTGAAGAAACATCATCACAGGAAGAAGTTTAATGGACATCTATTGAAAATCTGATTAGGGGGAAGCTGGGAGTATCCAGCAGCAAGATGCCAAGAACCTTTCATGTTCAGCAGATCTCCATTATCTGCAGCTCCATTTCCAAGGAGGTTAACTGTGGTCAACCATGATCTGAAAATTCTAAGTCGAAAATTCTAGAAGTAAAGAATTCTTACATCTAAAATTGTGTACCATTCTGAGCAATATAAAAATTTCGGATGACCTACTTTGTCCTACCTAGGAGCCCACAAACAGTGTTACTACAACAATATGTCAAAGAGAAACTGTAAGCTGGACATGGTGGCACAAGCCTTTAGTTCCAGCAGAGGTAGAGGCAGGTGGATCTTTGTGAATTTAATGCTAGCCTTGTATACGTAGCCAGTCAAGGCTACATAGTGAGAGACCCTATCTAAATAAAAGCAGAGAGAGAGAGAGAGAGAGAGAGAGAGAGAGAGAGAGAGAGAGACAGAAAGAAAGAGAAAGAAAGAAAGAAAGAAAGAAAGATGTCTTTTTGAGACAGGGTCTCCCTGTAGCCCCAGCTGGCCTGGAACTTGCTATATAGACCAGGCTGGTCTTCAAACTCACAAAGATCCACCCGCCTCTGCCTCCCAAAGTGCTGGGTATAAATGCTTTTTAAAGTGAAAGGTGACTAAGTTACTAAGGAAGGAAAGGATTCTATACGCTGAGGTTACAAGATCTGTAATGAGAACACCTCAGTGTGAAGGAACTGCAAAAGCGACAGCAGAAAGTGCTTAGTCTTTCACCTCAGTCCATCTCATCACGGAGGCATTGTACCGTCTCACAGCATCACAAGAACAGTGAGTACACAATAAGACCTTTTCAGAGAAAGACTATGTTCAGAGATGATACTATAGTATACTGTCAACATTATTCCATTTTATTATTAATTATAGCTAATCTTACTGTGTCTAGCTTATTAATCAAATCTTTGTTTTGTTTTTTTTTGAGACTGGGTCTCACTACATAGCCCTGCTAGCTTGGAATTCCCTATGTAGACAAGGCTGGTTTTGAACTACAAAGATCCATTTGTCTCTGCCTGATGAGTGCTGGGATTAAAGGTGTGTGCTACCACACCTGGCCTCGTTAATTAAACTTTATCATAGATTTGTGCATTCGCTGGGAGCCTGGGAACATACCTTCCCAGGTAAGGGGAGAGTGCTCTATTAGCTTATTCAATACACATAGCATGGTGAAGGTGTTCCCAGTCCTACTTTATACATGGGGGAACTGGGGCTTCTGGAGAGTGAGTGACTTGTCCAATGTGAACAACAGAACCAGGATTCAAACCCAGGTTTGTCTGACTGCAAAGATCAGCTCTTCTTCTGGTCCTACACTGTCTAATGCAGAAGACATAGACCATATATAGCTATTAAGATTCAAATGTAACTGGACATGGTGGTGCACTCCTTTAATCCCAGCACTTGGGAGGCAGAAGCAGACAGACCTCTGTGAAACACAGGCCAACTTGGTCTACATAGTGAGTTCCAGGCCAGACTAATGTCGTGGACATGTAAAGATAGCACATTTTCATCCTCCCAGAAGGTTCTGCTGGGCCAGTTGGCCCAGAAAGCGGTAGAGAGGTAAGCTGAGTGAGTGGGCACAGTCTTCATCTCCATAGCTGGTGTTCTTCGAAACTAAATAGAGTTCCAACATCCTTCATCACCACCAACCTCCCCAGTCTTCTCTGTTTTCCCCTTCCTACCACCACATCCTTGGAGAGTCCCAGCCAGACACATATCCTGAAGATGCTCTAGCTACATTTTGTTGATGGTGTTTTCTGTGGCCCACCTTCACAGGCTGGCACAGTTTGCCACAATGACTGGTTTCTCTGTAGAAATACCTGAAAGAGGCAGGAATGATCCTGGTGTTAGGAATTTTGCTTTTGTTTGCAGAAAAGCCTCTTAGAGAAGCCTCTTAGAGCAAGAGACAGGCCTGGCTGCAAGTCATCAGGAAGTCTATTTTCAGTCCTTTTGCAGGCAGACTAGGGCACCAAGCGTTTCTTGAGCCTGAGAGCATGAGAAATGCAGGAAGGAAACACATGGCCTCATTGAGTCCAAACAGAAAATTGATGTCGGAATTATTTAGTTTTCCTATTACCTTTTTTTGAACAGGTCATCTTCTCGAATGTGAACTGAATGGTCCCATAGTTCATAAGATGTGAGTTCAGTGTAGTAGGGTATGGCAGAGGAAGCTTAGTGTCCTAACTGCACTACCCCTCCTGGCACAAATTAGAATCCAAAAGATGGAGACAGGACAGTGAGTGACAGATTGCGACCTCAGTTTTGATTGTATTACTTCATATTGGCCCCAGAAGGCTTATTGTAATTCCCTCTCATCCTCTTAGCTGTATATATATATTTCAGTCTTTTTCAAGAAGAGAGTACTTAAAAAAATTGCCATACAGATTCACAGTGTCATGTTAATAGAACAGAGCTTGGCCATCTCAGGAACTGCTCCAGTACCAGCACCAAGACAAAGTTGGTGAGGCACTGAGGTAGGAGATGACCATGTGGGAAATTGCTTTGAGGCAGTGGTGATCTCCATGAATCCTCTTAGAAAAATTATCCCAGGAATCATGCAGTAAGAAAGTTCACATGAGAGTGCTCAAGTTATGTGCTTCATTAAATCGATTAAAAACACAAAGAGAAAAAGTAGCAATTTTACATATTTAGGAGAGGAGATCATATCTGTACAGCAGTGAGCAGTGCTCTGCGTCTCCATCCATGCCTCCTCTCTGTCTAACTTTCTCTTTCCACATCAGCTTCCTCTCCTAATGGAGTCAAGGCCACTGAACAAACTCTTACCTTCAAGTTCTGGGAGGCAATCAAGGGTTGTGGCAATAGCCTGTGTTATTCTAGGAGTCTCTTGGACTACCTTGACCAACAACTCAAAGGGTGGTTTCCCTGCCTGACACTGTATTTTGTTATAAAGCCTTCAGCTATACACATGTACACACACACACACACACACACACACACACACACAGTATATACATTTTTTTTCAATAGGCTTTTGAACTAATACATTTCCCTCTCATTTTTCACACCACCTGTGTCACTTCTCTGTCTCCCTCTGTATAACCCTTTCTATTCCTCCCCAGTTAAAGTATCCCCCATTTTCCCCATTTACCCCTTGAAAACACCTGTCTCCTACTTTCC
Source organism: Nannospalax galili (assembly GCF_000622305.1). Classification (NCBI taxonomy): domain Eukaryota; kingdom Metazoa; phylum Chordata; class Mammalia; order Rodentia; family Spalacidae; genus Nannospalax; species Nannospalax galili. Next base: position 1,519,963 of record NW_008332097.1, read on the forward strand.
CTCTCTCTTGAGCACCTTCTTCCCCTTCACCCCCATGGTTTCTTTCCATTTTCCTGGCTCCTGTGGTTACATCAAATATATACTCACATCTAAGAATTTGGAGCTAAGAACCACAAATGAGAGAGAGCATACATTACTTGTTTTTCTGAGTCTGTGTTACTTTGCTTAGTATAACAGTTTCTAGTTTCATCCATTTACTTGCAAATTTCATGATTTCGCTTTTCTTTACTGCTGAGTAGAACTCCATTGTGTAATTATACCACATTTTCATTATCCATTCATTGGTTGGGGGACATTTATGTTGTTTCCACTTCTTAGCTATTATGAAAAGAGAAACAACATGGCTAAGCAAGGATCTTTGCACTAGGATGTTGAATCCTCTGGGTAGATGCCAAGGACTGGTATAACTGGATCATATGGTAGATTTATTTTTAGGTTTTAAAGAGTTCTACACACTGATTTCTTCAATGGTTGCACCAGTTTTCAATTCCAACAGCAGTGAATGCAGGTTTGCTCCCATTTCTCTGTGTCCTCAATGCAACAAACAAACACTACATCTTCCCCCTTTAAAAGAATATCTTCAGCTGGGCATGGTGGCACACATCTTTAATCCCAGCACTCAGGAGGCAGAGGCAGGGAGAGCTCTGTGAGTTCAAGGGTCTACATACTGAGTTCCAGGCCAGCTGAGGTTACAGGGAGACCCTGTTTCAAAAAACAGACAGACAGACAGAGAGAGAGAGAGGAGAGACAGAGACAGAGAGACAGAGAGACAGAGAGACAGAGAGATAGAGAGAATATCTTCAAATCTGTTTTAAAGGACAGTTAACAAGTTTAGTATTGCACATTTTTTTGAGCCTAGAGTAGCCTTCAACCCACCATTGTTGTCCAGGCTGGCCTGGATTGCTTAATCCTCTTGATTTGTGCATGCTAGTACTACAATTTTTAATGTGTACTTGTCCAAAAAACTTTTGACTGGGGGTAGTAGTCTGGTGAACATAGTAGAAAACTTTTTGTATGATTCAATAAATTTGTGGTGTCTCAGAGTTATGGCTCTACATATGAAGTTACCTTAGATTTGGAAGGACCTCAAATGTAATTCAATTAACCTGAAAGGAAAAGTGAGACCCAGAAACACTAAACAATTTGAACTTGGTCACAATGAGCTATCTTTTTAAAGAAATCTTATTTTATTTTTGAGAATTTCATTCATGAGTATTGTCTTCACATTATTTCTACCCTGCCCAGTCCCCCTCCAAGCCTCCCATGTCCCTCAACTCCCTCTTAATTTCTTTCCTCTTCTTTGATTATTATTGTTGCATATACATACATACATTTATAAATACACATATGTAAGTATATAAAATGCACCAAGTCTTTTTATTGGCACTTGTATGTACCTGTGTTTAGGACTATTTAGGATTAGATAATCTCTCAGGGAGCTAGTCCTTGGAAAAAACTGATTCGCCCTCCCTCAGCATCCATTAAGTACCTGATCACTTTGAGGTGGAATTCTGTGAAATTTCCTCCATCCACCTTGACATGTCAACTGGCGTCATCATTATGCAGATCTTGTTAGACTACCACACTGTGGAGATTTCACTGGTGCAGTTTCCCTATCATGTCTAGAATGCATTAACTAGCAGCAGGAGTTTTGTCCCTCTGGCTCATATTTTCTTTCTGCCCTGTCCTTTGTGATGTTCCCTGAGCTTTAGGGTGTAGAGGTTGCATTGTAGATGTATCACTTAGGGCTGGGCATCTCATAATCTGTTGCAAAAAGAAGCTTCTTTGATGAGTAGTGAGAAATATACTTGTCTGTAAAAATAAGGATATGTATTTAGAATACAGTAAGGTGTTACTTTGGTCTAGGGAAGCAACAGAAGTAAGTTCTTCTCTAGGGTTTATGACCTCTCCAACGTGTACTTGGCTATGTTTACAGAGACATGCATGGATTTCCTCCCATTGAATGAGCCGTCAGTCCAATTTGACAGCTGTTAATTTTCCCCCAAGATAAAAGTGCCACTAGTACACCAATAGTCATAATTTGCTGGGCCTGTCATTGTTAGGGTTTTTCGGCTTTACAGTTGTTTAGGATCATTGATTGGTTTTCTCCCTTGGCAGGTTGCATAGTATTTTCTGATACTATGGGAGCTAGCCTTTAGGGAAGAGGCTTCTAGGTCAGTTCCAGATTAATTTCTCCAAGTCCTAGGTCACAAGTATATAATGTCTTCAGCAACAGAGTCTTACCTTCCAAATTTTGGGAGGCAATCAAGGGCTGTGGCAATAGCCTGTATTATTTTGGGAGTCTCTTAGTCTATCCTGGCCAACAACTTAAAGGGATATTTCTGTTGCCTGACACTGTGATTCTTGCACTATAGCCTTCAGCTATACATATGCACTCACATTTATATGTGTATTTTTCAGTAGGCTTACTGAATACAACATTTCCCTGTGGTTTTTCATGCTACCTAAACATTATCTCTCTTTCTCCTGTCTACCCCTGTATGCCCCTCCCCATTTAATGTGTCCCCATTTTACAGTGAGCTGTCTTAAACAGCAGGCAAGTAGAAGGAATTGGACATATTGTGCAACCGCCCCAGGAAAGCTCCTAGAAGTTGTTTTTAAAAATAAATGTTGCTATCAACCCCCCATTTGTTATTTGTCTTCTAAAAGTGGAAAAGAATGTGAAAACTCAATCACTTTCTATGATGCATCGCCTTTCTTTGACTAAAACCATCTATTTCACTATTTTAGTTAAACTTGACCAACTCTTCAAGCATTAAATATCTTGTTGAACATTGTAACAATAAAATTGATCTCCAAAACATATAGTCACTTGCATTTATTTTGAAAATCCATTCCCTTTTCATAAGGGCTTGAGGCAAAGATGAAGCCAGCAGTAATTTTCTATTTTATTATTTTTACAGGAAGAATTGTTCATGAAAACACAGCATAGATTCATAGGAATTCAGGGCTCATGAAAGTGTCTCTCAGCACTCTGAAACCATAAACTCATTTTGTACATATGTCCTTAGGGGAGATGTGTTGGTTTATGGAGCAATCAAGTGAAGAGAAGCAGGCTGACGTGGATTAGAGGGGAGCCTGAATCCTGATTCCCTACCTACTAGCTGTGTTCTCACTTTCCAAGTGCCTTGTTTTCTCACTTATAAGGTGGGAAGAAGAGCAGAATCTACTTCATCTGGTTTTTACAAGGTATTACTGAGTTGACACATTTGGGTTAATTAAGTCTCCTCAAACTTAGAAGAGAGTTTGACGTGTACAAGTTAAGAAACAGCAGTTCCAATTCTTCTGGGTTTCATCACACTCTAGAAGAGATCATCGGCTTCCAGAGCTGAGGAATCCTTGCTCCAGATTGTTTATTTAGGTTGAAGTAGAATAAGAAATCATCTATTGAATCTGAGCCAGAAGAAAACATGCTGGAAGTTGTCTTTCCTGAGCCTTAACCATGGTATGGCACCAGATTGGCCAACATATACTGGTTTACCCAAACTATCCTGGCTTAATGCTGAGAATCCCATTGCAGGAAAATCCTCAGTCCTAGGCAAAGCAGGACCTTGCACAGGGCAGAGGGCACAGGGGAGTAAGAGCATTGAGCTGGTAGGAAGGAAGTGAAGGAACATTTGTTAAATAATGACACTGTTTCCAGTCTTTAACAACATGATGTTTCATTTAACCTCACAATAATCAGACTGTGCTTGTTGGTACAATAACCAAAATAACATAATAGCTTAGTTAATTAAGCAATACTTTTGTGCTTTACAGATAAATAGAGCCTTATTAAGGTCAAATAACTCTTCAGAAATAGGCTCAGGATTCTGATCCATGCTCTCTCTGTCCGTGCAAAACCTACACTTTTTTCTTTCTTCCTTCCCTTTCTTTCTTTCTCTCTTTCCTTTCTTCTTTTCTTTTTCTTTTTAAAAATATTTTATTTAGGTTTACAGTTGAATTGTTACAGTTATACAATATTGTACTCAATATAAACCCTATAAGACATAAAATTAAATGAGGTTTTAACCTTTAAAAAAGATCTCCATTTCATTATTAAAATACACAGTTTCATACAGAAAAATTCATTTTCAATGCAATTGACATTAAGATGTTTGCACATGCGTTTCTAATCTCTATATATCTGATTATTACTAGTGACAGTTGGTTACTTTCTGAGCTCCTTGGCATCTGAGCATGGATATAAAGTCATCAGGTAGATTTCAATGGTAATGTTTTTCACATCTACTAATTATTATTATTATTTAATCATTATTATTTTTAGTTTTTAATAACTACATTAGAGGAAGCATTTTACTACAGATTTAACATATTCAGTAACATACTCCAGAGCAAGAGTACATCTCATTAAATAAATAATTTACTGGAAAAAAAAAAGAAGTAGAGTTAGTGAATATCAGATACACATACTTGGTTAGCTCCTAAAGAACTGTATAAATCAAGTTCAGGGGTCCATATATTAAATCATAGGATGAAGGGACAAAAAAGATTAAAACCCTAGAAATTATAGCAATATGCTTAAAATGTAACAAAATAAATGAGATGGAAAATAAAAAAATATTTTATTTATTTTCATTTTTATTTTATGTATATGAGTGTATTGTCTGCATGTATGTAAATGCACCCATGTTGTCAGAAGAAGGTGTCAGATCCCCTGGAACTGGAGTTACAGACAGTTTTAGCTGCCATGTGGGTGCTAGGAACCAAACTTGGGTCCTCTGCGAAAGCAGCCAGTGTTCTTAACCATTGACTCATCTCTCCAGCCTGTTTTTTTTTTTTTTTAATTTTTTTTATTTTAGGTTTTTGAGACATAATGAGTTATGTAGCCTTCACTGGCTTGGAATTTGCTATGTAGACTAGCCTGGCCTTAAACTCTTATAGATCTGTCTGCCTCTGCCTCTCAAGTGCTGGAGCCAAAGGTATGTACTACCATGCCAGGCTAAACCTGAATTCTTTTTAGTCTACTGTGATGCTTAATCTTGATTGTCATCTTAATAGGATTTGGAATCAACTAAGGGACACACTTTTGGGTGGGTCTGTGAAGGCCTTTCCAGAAAAGACTAAATGAAGAAGAGCCTCCCTCAAAGTGAGTGGTAACCTTCCAATAGGGTCCCAGCTATAAAGAGGTCTGAGCGAAAGGGAGTGTGGCTTGCCTGCCTGCCTTTGCTTCTTGCTGAACGTGCATCTACTGCAGCAGCTGCTGCCGCCATCCTCCACTGTCCTCAGACTCTAGCTTTTCCAGGCTCCCAACATAGACTGGAGACCAGTGGCTCCCCCAGGAATCCTCCAGGCCTCCAGCACAAGTTTGGGAAGACTAAGACATTCAGCTTCATAGGCTGAGCACTATTGGGTTCTCAGCCTTTCCATCTCGCAGATGGCCACTGTTGGAATACCTAAACTCTATAGCCTAAGCCAATCCAGTGAACCCATTTTCATAATATGTATTCATTCTATTGATTCTACGTTAGAACCCTGTCTAATGCAGATGCAACCCACTTGTGTGTCCTGCTACATAAAAGTTCCTTTTTGGGGGGGGTCCATTTATACTCTTAGAATTTTGTTACTTATGGGCAAGGCAGGAACATAGAAGACATAAGCCTTATTGCCTTGGATCTGATACTGCTGAGCTGCTGGCAAAGAGATCTATTAACTTAGGGTCATTGTGTGTGCTTCCTGGACTTTCTGGGAAGGTTGTAGCTGCTTGTGGCAGCCATGCGGTCTCTCGCCTCATTCCTGATTGGGCAGTCCATCTTGCCACCATTCGACTCCAAGCTGCTTTCTGTTAGTTGTTTCTAAGGCTATTCAGCAAACCCTTCCTTTCATAGGCCCTGTGTTTCCATTCACTGGCCCATGAGGCTGTGTAGTAACGGCAGGACTTAAGGCCCCCTAAAGTTAGCTGGAGGGCCTAGGCTAACTGTTATTTGCACTCATCATGGCAAGAACAAAAAAGATCAAACTTGTCCAATCGCTGTTTGAAACCAATATGGACTGCAGATGTTTTTATTACTGTGTAGTCTGGCTTCTGTATTGAGAAAAATGTTGCGTGAGTGTGATGGTTGTAAACCAAAAGCTTGAATGCCCATACCTTTAAAGGGAGAATTGAATTTCCTTCTTTTGAGTATGGGGTGTGTGATGGATAGCTTTAGTGTCAACTTGACACACCTGGGCTGAGGGAGCCTCAGTCGGGGAATTGCCTCTATTGGACTGGCCTGTGGCCATGTCTGAGGGGCATCTTCTTGATGAGTGATGTGGGAGGGCCCAGCCACTGTGGGTGGTGCCACCCCTGGGCAGGTGGGCCTGTGTTGTGTAAGAAAGCAGGCTGAGCAGGGGCCAAGGGAGCAAGCCAGTAAGCAGTGTTCCTCCATGGCCTGTGCTCCAGCTCCTGCCTCCAGGTTCCTGCCCTGAGTTCCTACCTTGGGCTCCCTGATGAACTGCGACCTGGGAGATGTAAGACAAATAAACCCTTTCTTCCCCAAGTTGGTACTGGTCAGAGTATTTTGTCACAGCAATGAAGAAACAGACTAAGACAGGGTGAATACAGTGACTCACTACTTTAAAAAATATTTTACTTATTTTTATTTTATGTATGTGAGTGTATTGCTTGCATGTATGTAAGTGCATCCATGTCATGCAATACCCGAGAAGGTCAGAAGAGGACATCAGAATCCCTGGAACTGAAGTTAGGACAGTTGTTAACCACTATGTGGGTGCTGGTAATTGAATCCAGGTCCTCTGTAAGAGCTGCCAGTGCTCTTAACTGCTGAGCCATCTCTCCAGCCCCAGTGGCTCACTTATTACAAGAAAATTGGGGGCAGTAATGGTGCATAATTTTGGAGATTAAATAGAGGGTGCCAGGAAGCCTCCTCACTTTCTCTTACTTCCCTTGTTCATTGAGAAGCCTGCTGTCATGTCAGGACACTGTGAAAAACTCACATGAGAGAGGAATGAAAGAAACAAGTCAGGCTTCTGGGCTGAATAACCAAAGCAATGACTTATTTGAGCTCTCAAATAATTCAAGCAGTCCAGCCATTTCTTCTTTGGAAGGCCGTTTTCTCCTGGCTTCTGTGATACATTTTCTGAGTCTATTTTTTTTGTCTTTGTCATTGACTAACCCTTTTCATACACCTTTGCTAGTACTTTCTCTGTCCCACCCAGGGCTTGATTTGGGGCTCATTGTCTTTCTGGTTTACAGTCTCTTACTGGGAGCCCTCCTGTGAAGAATGCTTCAAACATCTATCCCTCTACTTCTCTCTTTCCCGCTGAGTTCTGAACTTAAAAGTCTTGTTGTACTTTGACATTTCCATGTCTAGATCTAATGGGTTCTCAATTTAAGCAGGATCCAAACCTGTTGATTTCTAACCACCAGTCCTATTCTTACTGCACCTGTTCCCACCTCAATAAGCAGAATTGCTGTCACTGCAGCTGTTCAACTGTGAGCATGGGGACACTTCTTGACTCATCTCTTCCCTCTTTCCTTTACTCTAGCTTCAGCTCCTTGGCAAGTTAAATAATTCTGTCTAAAACATATCTCACACATGTCCACATCCTTCTCCTGATGCTGAGGCCACCCTCCTCCAACCTACTTGTCTTCCTGCTCTCCCCAGGGGAGCCAGTGTGATCTTTTTAAAAACCATGAACAAGATTCAGATGTTACTGTTCTTAAAGTTCATCAATGGCTTTCTCTCAGACCCAAGAGCAAACGTGGACTTGCCATGGCTAACAAGGTCCTCTATCCTGGTCCTTCACTTCATTGCATCCTGCTCTATTCTATGTCTCTCCAGTCAAACTGAGCTTTTCTGTTTCTAGATGTTGCCAAATTCATCCCTGGATCCATTTGTTTTCATTCATTACCTCTACCTGGAATGCCCATCTCCAGGTGTAAGCACATCTTCTTGTTTTGGTCTCATACAAATGTTACTATCAAGAGCCCTTCCTTGGGTTCTAAATCTGATTAGCCCCTTTCTAGTCACTCCTTGTCATTTGCCCTTTTTAAATTTTCTTAATAGTACTTATCTATCTGTAAAGAAGTTTAAAGGAATTTGCTCATTTCCTTCTTCCTTCCTTCATTTTCCTTCCTTCCTTCTTTCCTTCGTTCGTTCCTTCCTCCCTCCCTCCCTCCCTCCCTCCCTCCCTTCCTTCCTTTCTTTCATTTCTTTTTTTTCAGCTTTATCTTCTCTGGACACCTTGTTCCTAACCATAACCCTAATCCTTGCCTGGCTTGTTCATTACTGAATATATACTCTAAAGCTCTATCAAAATATCTACTATATTGTATACTGTTGATACTTATTGAAAATAAACATGAATAAATAAAGAAAACAGAGCAGAAAAAAAATCTACTTTGTGTGTGTGTGTTTGTTGTGTGTAGTGTATGCACGTGTATGAATGCACACACACACACATACATGTACGTACATATGGAGGTCAGAGGAAGGCATGTTGTTCTTCCTCCATTAACTGCCTTATTCCCTTGAGACAGTCCCTCATTGAATCATTTCAGCTAGGCTGGCTAGTCACCAAACCCCAGGATCTACCTTTCTTGCCTGTCTTGGCTAAGCTGGCTAGTGAGCAAGCTCCCAGGATCTACCTGTTTCTGCCTCTCATTGCTGGAGTTACAGGAATGTGCAGCCATGCTAGGCTTTTTTTTTTTTTTTAACATGGATGCTAGAGATTCAAACTCAGGTCCTTATGCAAGTACTCTTACCCACTGAACCATCTACTCAGCCTCCTAATTTACTTTTCTATCTCCATCTGAATTCACGGTAGCACCAAATAAAGGGGATTCCCATCTTGATAGAACCCCTCTTGTCTCATAGTATTTTTTATCATCAGACACTTGGCCTCCTTCTTTCATGTCTCTGTTTAAGTGCTTTTTGTTTTTGAGACAGGGTCTCCTTATGTGGTCCCAATCTGTCTAGAACTTGCTGTGCAGACCAAGCTACCTTTGATCTCACAGAGATCTGCCTGCGTCTGCCTTCCAAGTGCTGATTAAAGGTGTGAGTCACCACACCCAGCTACACATTACATTTTTTTTAAAAGAGAGGACTCAATTGATCATTTTTAGCTAATACCCACTATAATGTCAGTAATTACTTCTAGAGATTTGGGGCAATATTTCAGCTGTTTTCGCCTTGCCAAAATGTTGGAATTTTTTTATTGTGTTAATGAAATTGTTAATTACAATGAAACCTTTATTAATTTACCATTTGAGTGAGCTGTTTCAATTATTTAAGATTATATAACAGAAAATATAGTAGCTTTAAACAACAATTTATTTTCTCATGATTCTACAATCTAGGCTGGCTCTGCTAGGTAGAGACATCTATGAAATCTCACTTGAGCCATCAGAGGGTAGAGCTGTAGGCTGGGAGTTGGGCTGAGTCCTTGGACCATAATGTCTTGGCTCTCCCCCACTGGCTTCCTATGGCATAGAGTATGGTTCTAAAGAGGTGTGTTCCAAGTCTCTGAGCTCAGAAACTGCAGATTGCTTGAGACTTGGTCTTGTGAGTTGCACACATCATTCACATTACATTTTATCTCTTAAAATCAGTCCCAACGCTATATAAAACCAAGAGGAGGAGA
>NW_008332097.1:1529585-1536912 GCF_000622305.1 Nannospalax galili
TTTTTACTTTATTCTCATACAAGGATATGCTATGCTGTGTGTTGTCTTCTCTCCACAACCCCCTTCCCTTTCTCTCTTTTCCTTGCTCCCACTTGTCCCTTCAGTCTCCCTAGACAAGTTCTCTTCTACTTTCATGATCCTCTCTTAACGGCAAGAGTAGCAAAGAATTTTTGGTCCTGTCAATCATTTATAATAATTTAGAAAGGCAATTTTTTTATTTTAATCCTTGGTGAAAACATTTCTAAAGTATAGTAGTGTTAGAAGGAGATTGCAATAGACACAGTCTCCTAAGTGGTTAAATTCTCTGAAAGCCAGGGTTGCTGTTCTCTGTTTCCAGGACTTCTATTAGTTTGCATTCTCACCCAGCTCTACTGCAAGCTAAGTAGATTTTTGACTTTTGTTGATTTTATTTTTAGCCACAAAATGAATGAGTAGAGTAATATGATTCTATTTTATTTCCAGTCCCAAGACACTGTGATTTTCTAGTTTCACGTAACAAGTACAAGAGATTAGACTATGTAGATGTGATAAATTCAATATTACCCTACCGTAGGTATAAATTTCATGTATGAACATTCATTTTCTTATATGAAAGAAATCTTAAAGCTGCCAAAACCAAAAATGAATTGCCTTAGGTCAACTCTATCAAAGAAAAAATAAATATAGCCAAGAGGTAATGAAAGAAAGGTTCTCACACATGGTTGCCTGATAGCAACCATCACAAAAAAAATTGTGCTTGCTTATGGCCACTGCAACCTTGCATAAAAAGTGTATCTACAAGAGCCTCTTCCCCAACCGTCTGTTCAACCTTGGATGATTTTACTCTTGCTATTAATCACCGGGCCCAAGAATAACTGCTTCAAAATAGCTGACGAAATCTTCGTTTTTATCTCTGCAAACACCCCTTGCCTTTGTCTCTTTGAATATGCCACAGTTAACTATGCATGGGTATTCCCTCTGCAGCCCTCTACTGGTCACAAGTAAATATCAACAGTTCCTGAAGAATCGCTGTCTGGCTGTCTTTTTATCTAGTTTAACACATATTTTGTTATTTCCTACACAGTGGGAATGTATAGTTTTGAAAATTGTGTGTGTATGTGGTGTATTCTTACTTGCATATATGAGAACGCACACATGCACTCATGTAGAGGTGACAGGAGGATGTTGGGCATCTTCCTCTGTTGCTCTTCACTCTACTTTTTTGGGGACAGGGTCTCACACTGAACCTGAAGCTTGCCATTGCAGGCTGACTGGCCATTGAGCTCCAGGGATCTGCTTGTCTCTGTCCCCAGTGCTAGGATTATAAGCACATGAGGCCATGTCTAGGTTTTACATGGGTTCTGGGATTCAAACTTAGGCCATCTTGCTTACTGAACCATCTCCTCAACTCCATACCATTTTTTAGATGGTTGAAGGAGAAAAATCATTAAGTTCAGTTAGTCAAGTTATGGCAGAGACTGGCAGGTATGTTTCAAAGCCCTTTTCCTCTTCTTTCTTGACGCATAACAACATTGCATTTTCTAGCAAGCTTTGTAGTTAGGAGTAGTCATGAGTTGAATTCTACACATTAGAATGTGATTAAAAGTGCTACACAGTCATCTTTCATATTCACAGGGAATTGGCCCCAGGACACCCCTACATAAATATCAAAATCTGAGGATGCTCAAGTCCTTTATAGAAAATGACATAGTTGCAGTAAAGTCTATCGATAAGAAGAGCTCTATAAGCCTGCTCTCAGACCATCACGTAATGATTGGGGCACTGAAACTGGAGTATGCCAGACAACAGCTGCTTCCACCATCCTTTCCAAACTTTGGATGACAGAGAAGGAAGCAAGATTTTACCCTCTGGGGAGCAGGTTACGAACGGTAGCATGAGCACTTGGTTGTCCACCAGAACTCTGTTGCTGAAGACCCTACACAGTTTGGTCACAGGATTTGGAGAACTCAAGCTGGTACTCACTTGGAAGCTTCCTCCCTGCTGGCTAGCTTTTATAGTATTAAAAGGAGCCATGAAGTCTGCTGGGAGAGAAAAGTCATCAACAGTTTTATCCAGCTGTGAACTCCATGAGCTACAATAATGATGAGCCCAGCATGATATACCCATGGGTGCAATAGTGGTGTGCATGTTATGGGGATAACCAAATGCTTTCTGATTGGATTTAAGGTCTCCATAGGAGGAAACTTGTACTCTAATTCTGTCTAAAAAACTGGACTGGGGAGCTCATAGACCCTGGGGGTGAACCTACTACTATAATTTTATTAAATGGCCATAGTGTCAAACTGTCTTCTAAAGATGTATCTCTGTATCCATAGATTAGTGAAGCTCTCCATCCTCACCAGAGAAATGTCTTTGGGTAGTGAACAGTGATTAATACAGTGACTCACAACTGGTCCAAGTACAGAGAATGAGTATCTGTGGAATGCCCAACCATATAAGGGACATCTATATCACATCATCTCCTCCCAAAGGCTCAGCAGAAAGATTTTAAGAGCCAGAGGTCAGGAAAGACTGGGGAGAAACAGTGTATTCTGGGCATGACAGGACTATTCTACTCATGAACACACAGTAGTTGTGGTTGCCTGCACAAAACTTGAACAAGATCAAGCCAGTCAAGATTCCAACATGGATGGGGGAGCACACAAGGCTCCTAGCTGAGGAGCTATCAATAGCTGATGGATGCTAGTAGAGATAGAGTTTTGTTAGGGATGTGATTCCTGGTAGGTTAGCCTTGCTACAGTGGATGGCCCCACACCCTGAATATGGGCAGCATGAATTGAACTCAATGGGTTATAAAAAAGAAAGAAGATATGAAGTTGAGGGGAGAGATGTAGGAGGAAGGACCGCCTGACAAAGGGCGCATGCGTGAGGTAGTTCCTGGTCTCAACCATGGAAGTAGCCAACCTAAAATCTGCCTGGCGACCTAGAGACTGACAACGAGGTCACAGCACCAATGGGAGAGTGACAACTGGACATGGTGGGAGGGAGGTCTGTCTAAACAGCAACAACGAGATACAGGACAAGTTGGAGGAGGATAGTGAAGGGCTGAATATGATTGAAATACATTGTATGCATGTATGAAATTCTCAAAGAATAAATTAAAATATATTTTAATATTTTATTTATTATTTTCATTTTATGTGCATGAGCGCATTGCCTGCATGTATGTAAGTGCACCTGTGTCATGCAATGTTGGTGGAGGTCAGGATCCCCTGGAACCTGAGTTAAGGACAGTTGTTAGCCACTATGTGGGTACTAGGAACTGGACCCAGGTCTTCTGCAAGAGCAGCCAGTGCTCTTAATCGCTGAGCCATCTCTTCAGTTCCTAAAAATATTGTATATATTTAAAAGCATGAAACTTTGTTCTGGAGCTCAGTGATGGGGCCATCATGGTGAGACCCAACATCAGGTAGAAACCAAAGGCTCTTTATGAAGCTTCCAGACTCAGCCTCTAGACTTGCTCCAGCACTACCTGGAGAGCTGTGCACTACTGGAATAGACCTGAGTTTTGGCCTGTAGCACCGCCACCCTTGAAGTAGGTTTGGGGCACCCAATTTCCTTCCTAGACTGTGCAGGTCCCTGTAGATGTGAGATGCAGTCATGGGTCACCTTAATAACAGTATTAGTGACCAAGAAACTTCTTTCACTAATACAACTGCAATGTTGTGTGGCACAGCATGGAATAAGACTTCACTTGTTGCGAGTAAGATGGAGCAGTTAGCACTTGTGATGGTTAGTATTGTCACCTTGATAGGATCTAGAATTACCAAAGAAACAGACCTCTGGGCATATCGATGACTGATTATCTAGATTCAGTTACCTGAGAGGGGAAAATCCATCCTAAATGTGAGTAGCATTATTATTGGCTGGGGTCTTGCACTGCATAAGCAGGAGAAGGAGGGCTGAGCAGCATCATTGATTGCTCTCTGCTTCCTGACTGTGGACATGATGGGACCAGCTATCCCAAGCTTCTGTATGACTTCCCCACCTTCATGAGAAGACTGTACCCTCGCACTATGAGCCAAAATAAACCCTTCTTTTCTTAAGTTTGTCAGGTATTTTGTCATAGCAAAAAGACAAGCTCTAGTGAAGTATAGGAATTTGCCTTGGAACTTAGAGCTGAGCTGGTAAAAAATTAACATTGGGCAGATCCTAAGGACCCTCATTCCAGCTTGCCTGGACAAAGACTTTGGAACAGCTTTAGTTATGGGCATATAGGAGCCCTAGACCTTTGGACTTCTGTTTTGACTGGCATTATCTTTCAGTCAGTTATGCATGAAAACCCTTCCTTCATTGTCTCCTGGCTTTGTATACTTTTCTTTGGTAACGTTGACACAGCAGCTCCATTTTGAGTCTGACAGCTTTCATTTTTCTTCCACACAAGTTAAGTACATGTGCATACAAGAAATTTATATGTAGGGTAATGCTAAATTTATTATGGATTTAATGTAATCTCATAACTACCTGTTGTTGGACCGTAGATATGGTACAAATCTGGGCTTTGTCCCCTTTGATCTGGGGATCATCCTCTAGGGTTGAAACAATAATAGTACACAAACAGTGGATTTGTAACAAATTTGAATTTAAAGTGCCATCTAAGTTTAAACTACCAGAACTGATTACAGTCTCAGAGGGAAAATGTACCCTACTTAGTTAGAATTTCTGGGAAGACAGTACAAAACCAGGTTATTAAGCCTGGAATAAACATTAATACCTAATTGTTCAATGTCCAGATGACATTCTACACCAGCCAAGTATGGTTTCAGCAAAACATGGCCTCACATAGCAACAAAGTATCAGAAATCAACCAGATACTAGTTAGTATGGCCAAACTCTCCAATGGGAACTTAAAACAGTTGTCTTAACAACTCAGTGAGCTTTAAGAAAACAGAGAAGCAAGTCAATACCCTAACAGAGAAACTAATAGAGAGATTGGAACAGCTAAAAATATCAAACATGGCTTGAGATGTAGTTCAAAGACTAAATGCTGGTATAGTATGTACTGGCTTTGATCTTTGGTCTGTCTGTCTCTGTCTCTGTCTCTCAGTTTTGAAACCAAGCAGAAGTCCTTGAGCAGAGAAATACACTAAGCAGAGTTAAAAACACAGTAGAAGTCACCCACAGCCACAGCAGAAGTTAAATGAGGAAAGAATTAGTGAACTTGAAGATAGGCTATTTGAAAATATACAATTGGTAGAGAAAAAGAACAGAGAATGAAGGAATCACACAATAACTTTGAAATAACATTAAAAGAGTAAAAATTGAGATTTAAGGGACTCAAGAGGAGCTTGAGAATACAGAGTGGTAGATAGCTTATTCAAAGGGAATCAGAGAGAAAATTTCAAACCCAGAAGACCTAAGATCACAAACCAGATTTAATTCAACAAAGTTTACCACAAGGTATCTTATAATCAAGTTTCCAAACATTAAACATGAAAAGATTCTCAAGGCAGCAAGAGAGAGAAACATCCCATAATAATGTCCCAATTTTTCTGACAACCAGCTTCTCAGCAGAAACAGGCCAGAAAAGAGCAGTATAATATTTTCACAACTTTAGAGGAGCGGAGGAATCCCTTCAAACCAAGAATACTATATTTAGAAAGCTAACCTTTAGGGGCTGGAGAGATGGCTTGGCAGTTAAGAGCACAGGCTTCTTGCAGAGGACCCAGGTTTGATTCCCAGCACGCACATGGCGGCTAGCAACGGTCCATGACTCCAGTTCCAGGGGAATCCAATGCTTTCTTCTGACCTCCGTGGGCATTGCACAACACAGATGCACTTACATACATGCAGGCAATACACTCATACACACAAATAAAAATATAAATTAAATATTAAAAAAGAAAGCTAACCTTTGGAAATAAAGGAGAGATAAAGACATTCTCAGACAAATAAAAATTTCAGAGACTATATTAATATCTGATCTATTCTACAAGAACTGCTAAAGGAAATTCTTCAAATGGAAAGAAAGGGAATTTATTCAGGAGGAGAAACCATCAGAATACATAAAACTTACTGGCAAGAGTAGCTATATAGACAAAATCAGAAGATTCTAATAATGTGAATATTGGGTATAGATTATTCATGTCTTTAGCATGAAGACTAAAAACAATTTAAAATAATAACTAATGTGTTGAAAGAGGCAATATAGAAAAATACAAAATGGGCTATAAGGAATGCAGAAGTGAATGGAGAGAAAATGTAGAGTTTTAATTCATATATTTCTCATTTTTGTTTATCTCATCTTTATGATCGTGACTAATTGCTATCATTTCAAAATAGCTTATTATAATCAAAAGAGTTTTTTTGATAATCTTCATGGCAACCATAACAAAAAAGCCTGTTATAGATAAACTAAAACTTACAAGTAAGGAATCAGAACACACTATTAGAATAAACCAGTTTACCCCCAAAGAAGACTGTAGGAAAGGGAGAAAAAAAGTAAACAGACCCCTCCCCACAAAACCCAAAGAAGGTACTACAATAAAACTATGAAACAAGTCCATAGTAAGAACTTATTTATCAATAGTTACTTTAAAAGTATGTATATTAAATTCTTCAATTAAAAGACAGAATGACTGGATGGATTTAAAACAAAAACAAGCCTCAACTACACACTGATTACAAGTTCATTTCTACTGTTAAGAACACACACAGGCTGCTTCCCTGGGCCTGCAGGACCCTTTGCAGGCCTCTGTCCTACCCACAGGCCTCTCTCTGGGGTAAGTCCATTGTGCTCTCTGTGCCTTGACTTCCCCAGCCTCATGCACCCTCCCATTTCCCTTGCAGTTCTCTCCTCCGAGTTTGGGCCCTGCCTTATTCCTTCTCTTGGGGTTCCAGACACCTGGGTATCTAATAAGACTTCCTGATCCTTTTCATTCAACTTAGTGCCTTCTCTGGGCCCCAGGAGCACTGCTTCTGGCCCCACCCGCAATCACCTCCCTCTGCTTCCCTGGGCCTGCACCACCTGTCAGCCTCTTTCTCAGACCTTTCCTCTTCCTGATACTTTGAATCCAGACCAACCCAGCTCCTCAGCACAGTCCCCAGGAACCTTTGGGGCCTCTTCTTGCCCCATCTGCCTTTGTATCTCTTGGTGGCTCAGCCACCAGCTGCCCTAGACCAGCATCTTTGCTGGGCCAGGCTCCCAGGCCAGTCCAACCCCCAAATTCCTGAAGCCAAAATCGTTCCTGCAGGGATCCAGACCTTAGGAGAAAGCCTGAAAACATCTGACCCTCATCTGAATTGGGCCTCTGTGGAAACTCCTGAAGACAAAATCAATCCGGCCACTCCAATATAAAATCAAAAGAGAGAACCAGAAGCTTAGATG
>NW_008332097.1:1538061-1538403 GCF_000622305.1 Nannospalax galili
ACAAACTAATAAAAATGACAGGATTCAATACCCATCTTTCATTAATAACTTTGAATATTAACAGACTGAACTCCCCAGTCAAAAGACACAGACTATGTGAATGGATTAAGAAACAAAACCCATCTTTTTGTTGTCTGCAAGAAACTCATCTCACTTTCAAGGACAGACAGTATTTCAAAGTGAAAGGATGGAAAAAAATATACCGAGCAAATGTCACTAAGAAAAGAGCAGGTGTAGCAATTCTAATATCTGACAAAACAGACTTTAAACTAAAACTAATCAGAAGAGATAAAGAGGGCCACTTCATTCTGATCAAAGGAACAATAAACCAAGAAGATATTA
>NW_008332097.1:1538595-1539266 GCF_000622305.1 Nannospalax galili
GGACTCAACAGACATCTACCAGGTATTCAACCCAAGCACCAAAGGACATACTTTCTACTCAGCACCCTGTGGAAACTTCTCCAAAATCAACCATATACTGGGGCACAAAACAAAGCTCAACAAATACAAAAAGATTGAAATAATTCTATGCATTCTATCAGACCACAATGCAATAAAGCTTACAATCAATACCCGAAGAAGCCCTAATCACCACATGAACACATGGAGATTAAACAACACACTCCTGAATGATGAGTGGGTCAAAAGAGAAATTAAGAAAGTATTCCTGAAATTAAACGAAAATGACAACATGAGAAAACCTCTGGGACACGCTGAAAGCTGTCCTAAGAGGGAAGTTTATAGCTCTAAGTGCCTACATCAAAAAATTGGAAAGAACACAAATAAACAACTTAACATTGCAACTCAAGACACTTAAAAAGCAACAACAAATGAAACCCATACCCAGCAGACAAGAGGAAATAACAAAAATCAGGGCAGAAATTAATGAAATTGAAACAAAGAAAACAATACAAAGAATCAACTAATCCAAGAGCTGGTTCTTTGAGAAGATAAACAAGATTGATAGACCGCTAGCCCAGTTAACCAAAAGAAAGAAAGAGCACCTCCAAATCAACAAAATCAGAGATGAAAGGGGAAACATCACACAGACA
>NW_008332097.1:1540706-1541004 GCF_000622305.1 Nannospalax galili
TGTGAGAGATAAACAATGCCTAGCTAGCTTTGAAAACCAGTGAGAACCATATTACTCCTACAACCTACTGACAAATTATACATAGGAGATCAAGAAATATATGTCTAGGTAAGGTTTATCTGAGAACAACTGGTCTTAGCCTAAGATTTATCTACATGACACACAGTAATTAAAAATACCAGACTGGTGGATCTAACCTTCTTGGGTGTTTAACTGACATACTTTGAGGTCTATAATAATTTGGTCAGAGGGACATAAAGGACAATTTTTGCTCCTTGCCCTCCTAGGTTGACTAGTT
>NW_008332097.1:1541274-1541564 GCF_000622305.1 Nannospalax galili
TATTCCTTAAGAGTAAAAATAAATCGGTTTTATCTGGACCAACTGTATGGCCTTAAACACCCAAAAGGAAAGTATAACCAAAGATTAAATGGGCCAATATAATTTCATAAGTGTCCATATGTATAGTTAAAGGCTACATAACAAGCAACTATGACAGACAAGCGATACCTTCTTTTGAGTTGATGGCCAGGGTGGCCAAAGGGATTCCCAGCTAGTAACCCAGCATAGAACTGGGAAAATGAACAGCAGACCCCAAACTTATCCAAAGGAATATTGACAACTGATTACTT
>NW_008332097.1:1541676-1542114 GCF_000622305.1 Nannospalax galili
TTTGAAAGAGATGCATCCTTGCTATGGAATGTGTAAACATGTTAAAGCTTTAATGAAATGTTCCTTCTAATTATGTGGTTATTAAATTTTTTATAAAATTAAAAGTAGTTCTTCAAAGCATAAAAAATTTCTCCTTAGTAATTAGTAGATGTGAAAAACATCACCATTGAAATCTACCTGATGACTTTATATCCATGCTTAGATGCCAAGGAGCTCACAAAGTAAACGACTGTGACTAATAATAATCAGATATACAGAGATTAGAAACACAAGTGTATCATAATGTCAATTGTATTAAAAGTGAATTTTTCTGTATGAAACTGTATTTTAACAATGAAATGGAGATCTTTTTAAAAGTTAAAACCTCATTCAATTTTCTGTATTATAGGGTTTATACTGAGTACAATATTGTATAACTGTATTAATTCAACTGTAAAC
>NW_008332097.1:1542227-1575182 GCF_000622305.1 Nannospalax galili
AAGAGATGAAGCTTAGCTCTGGAAATTGTTATTGAATAGGTCAATGCTGTTGTAATGAAATGCTTCTTCTAATTATATGGTTATTAAATAAATAATTTAAAAAAGAACACACACAGACTGGAAGTGAAGGGATGGAATATAGAATATGCTGTTCTATGCAAATGGGATCCAAAGGAAAGCATAAGAAACTTCAAATTAAAAACATAAGTAAAAGAAGTGAGAAAGAACCCAGGGGCAGTGGTGCATGTTTTTAGTCCTATCACTTGGGAGGCAGAGGCAAGTGGATCTCTATGAGATCAAGGCCAGCCTGGTCTATATAAGGAGTTCCAGGCCAGCTGGGGCTATAGAGAGACCTTATCTTTAAAAAAAAAAGCAATGAGAAATGTATATTTATAATATTTTTATATGATAAATGGGTCTATTTATCAGAAAGAAGCAAATATATATATATATGCTCAGTGTTAGAACACTCAAACATATGAGCAAATATTAATAGACCTAAAGGGATAGACTCTAACGCTCTAGTAATAGGAGACTTAAACACTCCACTTGTAGCAATAGAACAGAAGATCAACAAAGAAATGGTAGAGTTAAGCTGAACTCCAGACCCAATGGACCTAGTAGACATCTACTGAGCATTCCAAGCAGTAACTACAGAATGAACCCTCTTCTCATTAATGCATGAAACTGTCTCTAGGATAGATCATATAACAGACCTCCTAACACATCTTAACAAAGCTCAAAATAAGTGAAATCATACTGAGTATCTTTATTGACCACAGTGCAATAAACCTATAAGATAATAACAAGATAAGCTTTGGAAGCCGTATAAGTACATGAAAAATCTAAAAAAAACCAAAACTTACTCTAGAACAAGCGATAAGTCAAAAAAGACATCAAGCGGCAATTAGAAAGTTTTTTTTAACAAGTGAAAATAGAGACAGCATACCAAAACCTATGAGTTACATTAAAAGCATTAATAAGATGGAAATGTATAGCAATCAATGCCTATGCCAAATAAAGCAGAAAAGTCTCAAAGAAACAACCTATTATGTCATATAGAACTATAAAAATAAGAATAAACCAAATCCAACATTAGCAAAAGAGAAATAATGAAGGTCAGAGCATAAATGAGTGAAAGAGACTAGAGACAATAACAACCAAAACCAAAAGATGGGTGAGATAGTCCTTTGAAAAGATAAAAATAGATTAACATTTAGCTAGACTAAGAAAAAAAGAGACATCTCAAGTAAAATTAGAGATGAAAAGAGAAAGGTTACAACTGGTACTTCAGAAATACAGATGATTATAGAAATTATTATGAACAACCATATACCAACAAATTTGATAACTGAGGATAAGAAGACAAATTCTTGGTCACATATTCTTTACCAAGAATGAATAATTAATAAATTAAAATCTGAACAGACAAATAACAAGACTGAATCAGTTATAGAAGTTTTCCATCAAAGAAAAACTGAGGGCCATATGGATTTACCTAATATCACTTCTTAAATTACTCCAAAAAATTGAAGAAGAGGGAATTCTGAACAAATTTTAAGAGGCCAGCATTACCATGAAACTAAAACCAGACAAGAAGAGAGGGAGAGAGAGACTGAACACTATAGGCAGATATAGGTGATGAATATATATATGTAGAAATTCTCAACAAAATGCTAACAAAGCAAACCCAACAGCACACCAAAAAGCTTCCAGGCCAGCTGGGGCTATGGGGGTAGGGGTGGGGCTCTGTCTCAAAATAAAAAACAAAACAAAAGGCTTATTCACCATGATCTAGTGGGACTCATCCCAGGGATGCAAGGATGGTTTGACACATAGAAATCAAAGGCATGATATGCCACATCAACATAATGAAGGATAAAAAATCATGTGGTCATTTCAGTAGATCCTGAAAAGGCATTTGATGGAATTCAACACCATTTCATGATGAAGACACTGAACAAATTAGGCATAGAAGGAATTTACCTTGATATTACCTTTATCGGCCATATATAATGAGCCAACAGCCAACACTATACTGAAAGAGCTGAAAACTTTTCTCTAAGACCTGAAATGAGACAAGGATGCAAACTGTTGAAGTTAGTTTTTATCAACTTGACACAAACTAGAGACATCTAGAAGAGGGAAAGAGGGGAACTCAATTGAGAACTTCCATAGCATTGGCCTGTGGCTATGTCTGTGAGGCATTTTATTGATTTCTAATTAATATAGGAGGCCCCAACCCACTATGGGAAGTACCATCCCTAGGGAGAGGAGTCTGGGCTGTATTAGATAAATGAGCAAGCCAGGGGAAGCAAGCCAGTAAGCAGTGTTCCTCTATAGGCTCTGCTTCAATTCCTGCTTCCAGGTTTATGCCTTGAGTTCCTGCCTTGGTTTCCCTCAAAGATGGGCTGTAAAGTATAGATGAAATAAATCCTTTTCTTCCCAAGTTGTTTTGGTTAGTGCTGTGTCAAAGCAATAGAAAGCAAATTACAATGCCAACTTTCCCTAAAGACTCCACCAAAAAGCACTGGAACTAATAAGTGAATCTAGCAAAGTTGCAAGTTCTAAAATCAACATACAGGGAGAAATGGCTCAGCAGCTAAGAGCATATACTACTTCTGCAGATGACTCAAATTCAGTTCCTAGCACCATGTGGGGAAGGTCACTACTGCTTGTAACTCCACGTCCACAGGATCAGATTCCCTCTTCTGGACTCTATATGCACCTGCACTCACATGTGCACATACCCACACACAGACACACACATATACAGATAATAAAAAATAAAACAAATCTTAAAAAACCCAGCCATACATACATACAAACATACATAACTCAGTAGTATTGTTATATGCCAATAGTAAATGAAATAGAAATTAAGACAACCCCATGTACAATACCTACAAAAAATACGTAGGGGAAAATTTTTGATGAAAGATCTTTACAATGAAAGTTATAAAACCTTGGAAAAGAAATTTATATATATATAATACACATACACACAGATGAAAGACATGCCATATTTGAAGGTTGGATGGAAGTACCAGTCTTGCTTAAATGGTCATACTATGTAAAATGATCTACAGATTCACTGCAATCTCTATGCAAACACCAGTGACATTGTTCACATAATCAGAAAAAAGTAACTCTAAAATTTGTTTTTTTAAATATTTTATTATTTTTGTTTTATGTGTATGTGTGTATGTATGTATGTATGTATGTATGTATGTATGTATGTAAGTACACCTGTGTTGTGCAATGCCCATGGAGGTCAGAAGAGGGCATCAGGTTCCTCCTGGAACTGGAGTTAAGAATGGTTATTAGCTGCCATGTGGGTGCTGGGAACTGAACTTGGGTCCTCTGCAAGGGTAGTCGGTGCTCTTAACCACTGAGCCATCTCTCCAGCCCCAATTCTAAAGTTTGTAAGCAACCCAGAATTTGCCTCAAGGGGCTGGACAGGTGGCTCAGTGGGTAAAGAGCTTGCTCCCCAAGGGTGAGGACCCAAATCTGATCTCCAGCACCCACACAAAGCCAGAAGCAGTAGCATGCATATGAAATCCAAGTGTTCCTATGGCGAGAAGGGAAGTGGAGACAGGAGAATGCCTGGAATCTCATGGACCAGCTATCCTGGTGCACACAGTTGCAAACGAGGAAACAAGTGGCCTACAGTTCCTTCTAAGAGGAGGCTCTGTCTCCCATGGAAGACAAGATCCAACACCCGAGGCTGTATTTTGATCTCCACAGGTGCACTATGGCACCTGAGTGTCTTCACTCACTCATATGAATGTGCACATACACATACACATATATACATGTATCATATACACACAGTTGTCCTCACAGAAGTTGGAGATAAAATGATGGTTGTTGGAGGCTGATGAGAGTCATGGGGGAGATGAAGAACATGAATCAATTATATACCAATAGTAAAGTCATAGTTACGGGGGAGACGGTCTGCTGTGCTATTCCATGGTGTGGTGACGGTAGGTTACACTTGTGTACTGTCGATCTCAACAGGCTAAAAGAAATGATTTTAGATATTTTAAAAATACTTTATTATTTTTATTTTTATGTGCATGAGTATATTGTCTGCATGTATGTAAGTGCACCCATGTAATGCAGTTCCCATGAAGGTCAGAAGAGAGGGTCAAATTTCCCTGGAACTGGAGTTTTGGACTGTTGTTAGCTGCCATGTGGGTGCTAGGAATTGAACCTGGGTCCTCTGAAAGAGCAATCAGTGCTCTTAACTTCTGAGCCATCTTTCCAGCCCCTGATTTTGAGTGTTTTTACCATAAAGAAATAATAAATGTTTGGGACAATAGATGTAATAATGAGATTTAAAGATTAAATAAGGGGCTGGAGTGTAGCTCCATGAAAGAGCACTTGCCTAGCATGCTGCAAGATCCTGGAGGAGGAGTCAACTCTTCAGCCCTTGAGAAGCTTCTCTGCACCTCGCCTGTCATGTGCAAGCTCAACAAACTGACAAACTTCTTCCCAACTGGCATCTTCCTCTCTAAACATCAAGTCAGACTCAAGTAAGCTTTGACTTATGTGTGTGGTAAGGCAAGTGCATTGCATTGCTAGAGAGGCTGGGTTGCACAGGACACAGTAAAGAGAACTGACTATGCACAGCTGTACTCTGCAACCAAAGGAGTGTGTATATATGTGTGCATACAGCACATGAACATGTTGGGGGCCAGACAAAGGGGAGATTGGCCACCCAATCTCCACCATAAAAGAAATAATAAATAAATATTAATGTATGCATCTACTAGAACATCATGTAATACTCTAATTGTGCAATGTTACATTTTATATATAAACTAAAAAGTTAAGTAAGAAAATGCCTTGCGTGGGAATCCTAGTCAATCCCTAGTAGAAAGAAAAAGACAAGAAAAGGATTTGACTTAGGTAGGGAAATGCTACCTTAAAGCCCATGCTTTAAGCCCATCTCTTGGGATCATTGTGTAGTTCACTGTGTATCATGTGCCTAGTAGGTAGGCCCCTCTGGTCCCTAACACTACTACAAGAAAATAAAGACCCCCTCTCTCTCTTCCATTGGTTTTTCACCCAGTATTCTAGATGAGTTTCTTTTAATTGATCCAGCAGTTCTATACACTCAATGTTTTTGTAGTTCATTTTGTTTTAAATTTGAGAGCTGAGACCAGGATTGTCAGATCCGAAGAGACTAGAAGCAATCCCCCCTCTGTCTGCCCCCCAAACATGTTCATGTGCTGTATGCATGCATATATACACACTCCTTTGGTTGCAGAGTACAGCTGTGCATAGTCAGTTCTCTTCACAGTGTCCTATGCAACCCAGCCTCTCTAGTAATGCAATGCACTTGCCTTACCACACACATAAGTTAAAGCTTACTTGAGTCTGACTTGATGCTTAGAGAGGAAGATGCCAGTTGGGAAGAAGTCTGTCAGTTTGTTGAGCTTGCACATGACAGGCGAGGTGCAGAGAAGCTTCTCAAGGGATGAAGAGTCAACTCCTCCTCCATATCGAACCCTACCAGCACAGACAGCCCTGGAGATCTTCCCACCTTCCAGCACTAGCCAAGAGCTCAGACCCAGTCTCAAAACAGGTAACTAGTCATGGCAGCACCACAGGTTCTACAGAGGGTCAAACACTGGGCAGAGTGGTGGGAGAGAAAGCCTGGTCTCTGGCGTGACAGGTGCTGACTCATTAAAGTTGTGTTTTTCCTTTAATTAAAAAATCAGTTTTCACTGGTCCTTGATAGTCATTCCACTAAGCTGAGCTTTAAGGGAAAAGGTTTTGTTGTTAGGAAACATTTGTGAGCTTTAAGTTAGAATGTACCTATCGTTTTCATTTTGGAATTATGAGGCAATTTCCAAAATTTCATGCTTTCACTGAAGAATCTTACAGTGTAGACTTCTATGTGATTTGATGAGAGAGAGAGAGAGAGAGAGAGAGAGAGAGAGAGAAATCATGAGGAACCCATCTGATTAATCGGATCCAAAGAAACAAGAATTTATTCATAACATTCCATAGTGGCTTATTCATGAAAAATGTGTGTTGAATTCAATGATTCTGGTGGTTTTGTTAGTAACATTTATCATAATCCTAGCCTAATAACAGATTTGGAAATATGATGCCTATATAGTCTTGATGTTGAATTTGAGTGAAATTCATTTCCATGTTTCTGTATGCATAGTTATTAATTTGGTAAATGGCATTTACTTGGTGTTTAATTGGTTAGGCCATGATAATAGATTAAAGGAAGACTGCCGAAGGTTTTGACTGTTATAGTTGTTAAGACCGAAGTTTACTTTTGTGTGGTGAGTTTTAGATGAGTCCAGATCATATAGCTTCAAAGCCAAAGTGTGATAGACGCTCCTATATCTTAGCTGTTGCTCTGGAACTAAATTGCTGTAGCTGGTCAGCACTTTTTCAGTGTCTTGCAGGTTGAAAGCCTGGGTGGGCTGGTATGTTTGCACCTGATATTATCAGCCCCCTTTTTTTCCATTTAAGATGCACTCCTTAGCTTTTGCAGCTCTGATAATGCACAAGGTCATCTTGAGTTCTCCACCAGTCGGTTTGGTTTTTCTGAAGCTCATTCTGATATACTTATGTCAAGAAGAAATTTCTATTTTTTTGTATAATAAATGGATTAGGATTACAAACCCAAAGTTAGATCTATTGTGGCCAGACATGGTGAATACCTGTGATCCTAGGGAGAATCAGGCATTCAAAACCAGCCTCCAATGAGACTCTGTCTCAAACAAAACAAAACAAAACAAAAAACACCCCCCAAACAAACAAAAAACCCCAACAACGTTATTTGCTCTTGTAATTCAAGAACCTTTGAAGACTAAAGACAATTTCTATTTATTGTTAACTTTTTTCTTTTTATACATGCTGTTTATGAAAGTCTTTTACCTTATTAAATATGAATCTTATTTTTACTATTTTTGAATTTTTATTACTCAGTGCATTTTCTTTAAACAGATTAATTTTGGAAGTATGTGTTATGTTTTGTGAGACGCTCTGATTCATGTAAAACAGCTTGACTTCAGAAATATAGATGAAACCTCAGCCTTTTTGACTCCCTTATTCCTCCAGTGCCTGTCATGTCTTCTGTGCTGGGGGTACATCCTGTGGGATGTGGTGTGATTTTACTTTGGTTAAATTCTGTGGAACTGCAGTGCTGCCTTCACTGTCTGAAAGCCTTGGTTTGATCAGCTGTTTAGAAAGTTTATATTTATGGGGTTTGTACCTGGGAATATGTTGCTTCCATTTGTTTCTCTCCTGAAATGTTTGTGATGTGTGTCAACAAAGGGACTTCCTTTTAAAAGCAGAGAGCTTAGAAGGTACATTGCTGTAGAAAGTGACACTGAGCCACAGGATCTATTGTATTTTATTCATCACTCATTGAGAATAAATTCTAGAAAGGAAAAGAAAAAAAGGAAAAGGGCATAGGGTTTGCATAAAGCTATGCACATCATCTCAAATTCTTTGTTTTCAGGACAGGACCCTGTTATGTTCTATCCAGCATGGTCTCAAACTCCTAGGCTCCAGTGATCCTCTTGCCTCAGCCTCTGGACTGTATTTGTGTATTTGTGACTACACCCACCCCGTGTCTGGCCCCTCCCATATACTTTGTCATGTTTAGGTTATTTATAATACTTACTCTTATTATTAGCATTGTTTAGGTTTTTTGAGACAGGAGCTCACTATGTAGCCTAGCTGGCCTTGACTTGGAACTCATCTATCTCAGCCCCCTAAGTGCTGAGATCACAGGTATGACCCACCATACCCAGCTCTACTGATAATACATAATACAATGTAAATGCTCTTAAATATTATTATACTGTGTCATTTGTAGAGCGACAAAGAGAAAACTTAGTACATGTGCAGGAAGGATGCAAACTTTTTTCAAATTGTTTGATTCCTAGTTGGCTGCACATACAGGTACTTGAGGATGTGAGGGAATCTGCATGCTTTTCCCTTTCAGAAGCTGGAACAGAGAAGTCCCTCCATCAGCGTGAGTCCCTGAGTGACTGGTGGACAAGGGCTACTCATCCACCCATTATTATAATAAACATACTTTATTATATTTGAGTCATTACACACTGTGTGGGCAGGCTACTGATTATATGAACTAACTACATTACATAAGCTTTACTGTGTTTTTCAAGCTGCTTCAAAATATTTTAATATTACTCTAGTGGACATGAAGGAGAAATAAACATTTTCCCATCTGCTGGGGCATTTCTCAGATTAAGATGGTGCCTACAGCTTCCTTTGAGTCTCCTGAAGCTAAACATTAGGCTTTAAGCTATCCTCATCAAGTCAAGGAAGTCTTTCTCCCATCTTTCTGCCCTAGATTTGTCATGAACATTTGGACACGTATTTAACAAATACTATTTTGGCCTCTGGCCTATCTCACCAATGTCAAAACATGTAAAACAAGCCATGGCCTCACATGACCTAGAAGTTTAGAACCTGGGGTGCTTGAACAGTCAACAGTATTTATCAGTGCAGTCTATATAACTCATTCTAGTAATTATGTTTATTGGGTAATTTAAATACTCCACTGGAAAATTCGAGAAGATTATTTATAAAATGGGTCACAAATTTGGGATTTATTCATGGACATAATACAATAGAACCTTGTTATCACTCCAACTGAATTAGTCAGCAATATTGTAATAAATCAATGTATATCAATGAAATATGGTAATATATCACAGAGCTAATGAAATACAGAAAATTATTTGCTCTGTACAAAATTGCTTGCTTCTAATTCCTATAACTACCTCTGAAATTTTTCTTATTTCCTTCTTGTCTGCTGGCCTGTTACCCTCTTCCATCAGAATCCAGTGTTGCTCTGCAATTCACTCCTCAATGCTAAGAGAACCAAGAACACTTCTTTTTTATTATTGGAGTTCAAATAAAGTGACAAGCAAGAGGGTGCACAGTGGCGCTGGCTTTGCTTTGATGATGCTGCTTTGCCTACTGAGGAAGTTTTCTGTTCACCTCCTGTTTCTTCCCCGAGTTACAGGTAGGTGAGGTCCACTGTTGAGGTCCACTGTTCTTTGACTTTTAAACAATAATTTTATTTACTATTTTATATGTATGAGTGTATTGCCTACATGTATGTGAGTGCACCTGTGTCATTCAATGATGTGGAGGTCAGAAGAGGGCTTCAGATTCCCCTGGAACTGGAGTTAAGGCTGCCATGTGGGTGCTGGGACTCGAACCCAGGTCCTCTGCAAGAGCAGTCAGCGCTCTTAACTACTGAGCCATCTCTCCATCCCCCTGTTCTTTGACTTTTGTGCCTAAGCCAAAAATCTTGCCTGATAACAGCTTCATGATTCAGCTCTCACCTTTCTGTAGCAATGTGTATGCTTTGGGACTAGGGGTCAGACAGCTCAGTGGTAGAGACTGTACTTAGCTTGAGTGAGATCTTAGGTTCAATCCCCAACAGTAAATAAACAAATAAACAAAATGAAAAATCTGTGTGTTCTACAGAGACATAAAAAGATTGCTTATAAATTCCAACAGACATGATATTCTACAAAACATATTTTAGAGAATACAAAAAAGTTTGATCATAGGGGAAAAGATAGTTCCTGAGCACCCAGGAGAGCAGCTGACTGAAATCTTCCCTGGCCTAAAGAAGCAGGATGAACGCATGTGCCAGGAGGTTGTACATCAGGGAGCTCTGAGGAACACAATTCTGCTCTGAAGGTTCAAGTGGACTTGAAGTCCAGGCAAAAAGGATTTTGCTTACTCCAAGGGAGCTGTGATACACAGCGCTTGCATTGACTTAAGGGAGACACAGGGCATTGAGCAAGAAAGTGGAACTGTAGTTGACTGTAGAAAGCTAATTTATAGATTACCCTGTGCCCAGTCAAAATGAGTAATAATTCTGGGACTGTAATTACCCACTTGTAGGCTTTATTCTGTTTCTTCCAACTTTTTGTTTTTCTGTTTTCACAAATGTTTAATAATGAGCACGCACTCCTTTTATAATAAAAAATCCAATTAACTTAATTGGAAAAAAATTACCTACCAGGTGACAGGAAGTATCCCATTAATTCATCATCAGGCGTCATAATGTGGCCCACGATCTCTGCCCACATTGGTGCAGTTACTTCCATGCTGAGTCTGGGTGAGGTTGGGCGGGTGCAGGAGGGAAGGAAGGCGATGGGATGAGAAGGGGAAAGGCTGCTTCCAAGAACACCCTCTAGGAGGACAGGCCCAAGCAACTCCAGCCTCGAGAGCCATGTTCAGTACCATGTGCTTTTAGTGATTTCAAGGGGAGATGGGAGGGAAGGACATTCTCTGATAGGGGATGGAGTATCACACCATATCCATTGTCAATAATAGTTTTCCATTTGAAAAACTGAGTTTGGTCTACATGGGAGTCCAGAAGAGAAGTCTAAAAGTATGTTAGGGTCCCTGTACTATGTGGGTCCTACAAGCCAGCAAGGGATGGATCAGCTAGCCTGGCCTTCTTCCTATCTGGGGTGATATTCTGTCTTCCACTGAGGGACTTTCCGAGTGGGCTTGGTAGGTAGATAAGCTTTGGTAATGGCCAAAAGTTTATAAAACTCAGCCAGGCATGGTGGTGCACGCTTTTAATCCCAGCACTCAGGAGGCAGAAGCAGGTGAATCTCTGTGAGTTCAAGGCCGGCCTGTTCTACACAGTGAGTTCCAGGCCAGCTGAGGCTATAGGGAGACCCTGTCTCAAAAAGACAAAAACAAAACAAAACAAAACAAAACAAAAAAACAAAACCAAACCAAACCAAAACAAAACAAAACAAAAAACCCAATATATATATAATTCATCAGCTTTTCTCTGGGTTAGATCCAATTGGCAGTGTTTGGGTGCCTTGAATAAAAATGTGTAAAGATCGGGAGTGCCTCCTATAGGTAAATGCCATTGTTAATGTTGCTTTTGCCTAAGGGAATCCGCATCATTTAGTGAGCAATTTTTGAGTGCCCATAAACATGAGTAAATAATATACAATGCAGATCTTGCCTATTAATGGACATATTCTCCATTTCTCTGAAATGCAACATAATTGCAGGATTGTAACATCACACAGTGCATAGGAAGGAAGGAGAAAATTATTCACAGTTTACACTGCAATTCGGAGGGCTGCAGTTGAGGATCACAGAGACAACAGACACTATCATGCAGTATCAGAGTATGCTCTGATAGCAGCCCCCATGCCCTAGGTATTGGTAATGCATGCATTCTTCCTGCTAATCATTCTACTATTGATTAACTTCCCTTTGTGCTTCAGCTAGTTAACCATAGCCTTTTCCCGTTTCTGGCTCTGCTGTTTAAACGCAAAATAGGCCCTTTGTTAATACTTTCAGAAGAGCTCTGCACATTCAGATTTGGCAAAGACTGGTTCATGTTTTTAGACCTTTCTGCCTTCTTTTAAAATTCCATATGGACTATGCAAGGAAAAATGAACTTCCATACAGCAACTGAATCCTACTAATTATCAGTGTTTCTTACCTTGCTCTTTTCTGATGGCTGCGTTTGTTATATACTAAGTCACTGCCTAGTGCAAGAAAGGTCACGGTATAAGGGGTTCATCCCTCTGTTTTACCAACTGCCCCCAAACCATAAACCCGCCTGGCATTGATCACTCAATGTAGGCATCCTAATCTGGAATGCATTCTCTCCCCCACTGCCAGGTCCCCCACTGTGGTGGGAGAGGAGAGGCTGTGAGCAAAGCCATTCACCCCTTGGAAGGCATCCTGACCTCCCCAGGACTGAACTTTCAACCCCTTGAGCTGACAGTTAGTGGTGTATGCACAAATTTTGTTTGCGACTAATTGCAGCTTGTAAATGGGGCATTGTGGCTCCAGATAAGAGCCAGCAGTCTCTCTCCTCAGGGTCACCCAAGTAGACTCTGAACACAAGAAAGCTTGTCCCCTAATGGGCCTCCTCCTTGAGCCCTTTCCAACCTCTGGAGCCCTGGGTTTGTCTCCGTCATCTAGTGGAGAGCTAGAGGGCACAACAGGAGGACTCCCCTGCACATCTTCTTTGGGGAAAGCCAGACTATTCATAGTAACTTGCTGCTCCCTCGATAATTCCCACAGACAGAAAGTCATTCCCAAGGCTTACCATTATTTCTCCACCCAGCAGCAATGGCCTTTCACAGACCCAGGGACACACATGTCACCTCAAAGCACAAAACACCTTGAAAGTCATCCATGGGGTGTTCACCAAGGAAACTATTGGTTGTTGAGAAGAAGAAAAGAAGAGGCAACTTGGAGGGCAGAATAAGAGTTTTTTTCTGACAGATTGGCCCCTTGTTTATGCTTCACAAAGTAGATATTGGAATGGATGTATAAGTCATCAAGTGTGTGTAGAAGAAGGAAGCCACATTTCTTGGAGGCAGGAATTCCGTCATGGAACAGCTAATTGCACATGTGAACCACAAACATTCAGTTGTAAGACAAAAGGGGTAACCAAGGGCGACTGTCTTTGTTTTCTCTGAGTTTCATCTGACCAAGGTGGTAGCTAATATCTTGTATCCTGAGACCATGAATAGAATACACGGAACTGTATGAAAGGATAGAGTGAGTGTTCCAGGCAAGCATCATATTGTTCTCAGTTAATCACATTTGTCAAATTGTTCCTAGTGCCTTAGAGCTAAAGGATGATGCTCGAGACCACAGTGTACAAATCCCCAGCCATCTGCTCTGACAGCTGCTGGACCTTGAGCAAGAACTTGTACCCGTGGAGCCTTCTGAGAGCCCTGAGGCATAGGATGGACCAGAAAAGCTCAATCATCAAGTGACTAAATGTTATAACTGTAAAATACCTGGGTTAGAGAGAGCTGTAGACAACACCAGCCAAAGGAACAAAATTCTCCCTTTGCTCAGCAACTCCAGACACCTCGGTTTCTGTGTCCTCTGGATATTTTCTCCACACCTTCAGCCCTGCCCTAAAAATCAATGCAGTTAGTGAACTGCTTAGTTGAAACTGAGCACATCTATTGATACTGAAATAAGAGCTAGGCACTTCTAGCCAATTTAGAGAAATCTGTTAGGATGATCTGTTTAATTTTTTCAAGAACAGGGGCTCAGGGGCTTAGGGGATTAGCTTGCAGTTTCAGTCAATTATTTCTATGAAAGTTGTCTCTAACACATTACTTTTTTTTTTATTTGAGGCAGCATCTCACTATGTAGCATGGCTGACCTAGAACTCACTATGTAGACCAGGATAGCCTCAAACTCACAGATACCACCTGCCTCTGCCTCTTGACTGCTGGGATTAAAGGCATGTGCTACCATGCCCAGCTAATGCATTACTTTTTGTGGTTTTGCAGACAAATTTCATTGGGTTTTTTACATAGTGTTAGGATGACCAGCCATTCCAGTTATCCTGATGGTATCATGATTTTAAAGTGAAAAATTCAGAGCTGGAGAGATGGCTCAGCGATTAAAAACACTGGCTACTTTTTCAGAGGACCTGGGTTTGGTTCCCAGCACCCATATAGAGGCTAACAACTGTCTGTAATTCCAGTTCCAGGGGACCTGACACCCTCTTCTGACTTCTGCGGGCATTACATACACAGTGGGGTGTAAATACATGAAGGTAATATACTCATACACAGTAAAATAATAAAATAAATGAAATGTTAAAATTAAGCTGGGCGTGATGTGCACGCCTTTAATCCCAGCACATGGGAGACAGAGGTAGGCTGATCTCTATGAGACTGAAGCCAACCTGGTTTACATAGTGAGTTCCAGGCTAGCTGGGGCTATAGGAAGACCCTGTCTCAAAAAGACCAACCGACCAACCAACAAAACAGTAATATTAAAATTAAAATGAAAAATCTGTACTCTGTTACACCTCTTATTCCCAGGAAAAGAGCATTTAGTTGGGAGAAAGCTCTTTGCATTGTGTAAGTCTATTTTCTAATGCCAGAACAAAATACCAAAGGCTGGGTAACACATATAGAAAAGTTTAGTTAGTTCATTTGTTCTTGAGGCTGGAAGTCCAAGCTCCATTGGTTCGGCTCTGATGAGAC
The DNA here is from genome assembly GCF_000622305.1 of Nannospalax galili. Lineage (NCBI taxonomy): Eukaryota > Metazoa > Chordata > Mammalia > Rodentia > Spalacidae > Nannospalax > Nannospalax galili. The sequence continues at coordinate 1,556,267 of NW_008332097.1, forward strand.
CACCCCCTTGTTACATCCTATCCCATCCTATCCCATTCTACCCATTTCATTATAGCAGCTGTTATTGAGGTGGGAATGTGTGCCAGAGGAGATATCACATGGTGGGATAGGAAGAGTCCCAGATGATTCCAGTCTTTTCCTTTTGTTAGCAACTCTTTCAAGCAGACTAATGGGGGGGATGTCCATAAGAACTATATTAATCCCTTCCAAAAGCAGTGCTCCTGAAGTCCCCATTGGCCTCAGCTCTTATAGATCCTCAAGTCCTACCACCTCTCAACATCACCACTTTGATGGCCAAATTTCCAACACATAACCCTTTAGAGGACAAACTATACCCAAACCAAAGTGCCTTGAGAGTCAAGATGTTTTGAGCTTGAAAGTGTAATAATGCAATATAGTCTTGAGTTTCAAATCTCAGTGGGATTCACAAGGGGGTCTTTAGAAAGTGATAATGGATTTTCCTGGGTACGTCAGTTTGTTATCAAATTATCTGACAGAAGAACCTTTTGAGGGTTGGGTAGATGGGCAGCGCCCCAGGATGCTACCTAGTCACTGTCCATGGGCATTCAATAGCTGCTGTGTTAATCTTTGTTCAGTTTCCTCAGTTTGCGATAGGGAAAAAACGCCAGACACATTTTTATAAACATTTTCCTGGGGCATTTTATGTATTTATTCTCTTTTATGCACTTGGAAAACACATGAAAAGGAAACAGATAGGACAAATATTTAAACTGTATAAACGTCTATGTTGCGGGAGCTGGCGAGATAGCTCAAGCTGTTAAGAGCACTGGCTGTTCTTGCAGAGGACCTGAATTCGATTCCCAACACCTACATGGCTACTAACAATCATCTGTAACTCCAGTTCCAGGGGATCTGATGCCTTTGTCTGATCTCCCCCGGCATTGCACAACATGGGTGCACTTACACACATGCAGGCAATACACTCATACACATAAAATGAAAATAATAAAATATTTTAAGAAAACCTTCTCTATTGCATTTTTGGGAAACCAAAGTCATTTTGTGCATTACAATCTGTCAGTATCTAAACTTTTGCTTGTGGCTTCATTTATTCTACTCAATTTGACCAAAGTCAGTGCTTTTCAAAGTGAAATACTACAGCAGTTTACCAGATGATACTGTTAGAATACAGATTTCTGATGCAATAAGTCCGGGGGCCTGAGACTGCATCACTAAGGTCCACGTGGTGCTGGGACTACTGACCCATGGGCCATACTTTGATCAGCAAGGTTCCTATTGGTTGGACCTGAATTTTCTTTACCTTTAATGTATTTCTATGAAAGAGGGAAGAAAGAGTATTGTAGAGAAAGGAGGAGAGCAATATCTTTATACTCTTGAAAATAATGCCTGTTGAAATGGAGAATACTGTGTGCTTTAATGCACAGCTCAGCACAAATGCAATTAGAATTGACCCAAAACATCAGTGTACCTAAGAAGGGAAGTCAGAGGGAGGAAGCAGAAGGGAGTGAGGCCAGGACTCAGCAATTACAGGGTCTGTGGCTGGAGGGAGACTGCTCTTTTTTCAAAGTATTGGCACTTACATTTCTCCTACCCATCTGTAGTTTCTCTTTAGGTTGCTGGAAGTCTGAACAGTGAATTTTGGTAGAAGGCAAAGAAACGTTTCATTCTCTTTCAATTGGTTGCACGAACCCTACAAAAAGATCTATTATAGATGAAAAATGAAACATACTTTGAGAAGCCAACCAATTTTTTTCATGTCGGTTATAGTTTATTGTGTTGCTGAAGACACAAAAACAGATAATGAAATGCGTAAGTAAGTAGAGGGGGAAATATCATTAAGGCAAATGTCTGACAGAAAATGGATGGTGTTCAATCACACACACACACACACACACACACACACTTTTGATACTGTGTACAACAAAAATTGCTAATGCAATTCAAGGACTTTCTATTGCTCACACAGCCCTGGTTAATGAGATGGCACATTAAGGGGCAGAAAGGGAATTCTGGGATTAAATGTTTTAATTATTTAAGAACAAAATGTACACGCCTCAGAAATGGATGGAATGTTATTGTTCCCCAAATTACATCAATCATGACCTTGGGAGATTTTTCGTTCCTTTCCCTGAAGAGAAGCATCGAATGTGGATGATTACATGGTCATTAAATACACACAAAAAATTCTTCCAATGTATGCTTATGTCCCATGGGAAATGTGTAGCCAGGATTCCAACCAAAGTGGTGTTCTCTTATAGGGGTCTCAGGCTGAAATAAAAACCAAAACAAAACTGTTTTTGTACAGGTCATCAAAGCAAGAAAAGCCCAAATTGTCCCCATGTTTCTCTACATTTCTACAAAGGAGACTATGTAATGAGGATAAATCGGTTTCAATATTTTCTTTTCCTTAGGAACTCGCCACGGTTTAATTGTCTCCCTTATTTCTGGAATGGCCTACTGGTTATAAACATTCCTCTACCTATTCTGTTAGCATGTCTTCAGAGGCCAGATTGTGGAACCCTGTAAGTGGAACTGTCTCTTTGCCCCTTTCCCAGGCTGGGGCCTTGGCTACTCTAGTGCTTTAGAAAACTGTGCTGCTCCTTTGCTCCCAGTGGATGAGAACTGCTCTTATATGTTAGGCTATGTCTCCTCCCCTTCTCCTTCATGTGAGTGCTGGGGCGCTGGTGGAGGGAAGGACAGGCAAAGAGCCAGCTTGCTTGATTCTTCTGCCACTCCACACACTCCATCTCAGAACCATGCACACATCTCTAGGATGTTGTCACAACCCCTGAAGTCTCCTCAGACTAGACTCTGTCACCAGTAGATAGCCCAACTCACAGTCCAACAAGACGGAAGGGAAGTAGCCCTGTCATTTGCCTAGACACTTTACAGATTAAGTGAACATCTCACATACACTGACTGAGTATACCTAATCTTAAAAGTACTTTTGTAAGCTAGGCTCAAACGCACTGTGTTGCAAAGATGTCCTTGAATTCCTAATCTTCCTCCTACCTGAACCTCTTAAATTCTGAGTACTGGAATTAAAGGTGTTCACCACCATGCCTGGTTCACTATTTCCTAACATAATTTCTGCACTGGGAGTGTATCTCAGTGGTAAGCACACCGCTAGCATGAGCAAGGCTCTGGTTTTGATCCCCAATATGGCAAAATAAAGTCATAATTCTCCCAACTTTTCTGACTTTCATATTTCTTATGACTGTCAACTTGCATGCAGCTCTCCCGTTGGTACTTCTGATCTGTCATTCATTGAACAAAAAGTTTGAGTGTCCCTTAGATGTCAGGCCCTACAGTCTACGCTGGGGTACAGCATTGAACAAAAATAGTCCTTAGCTTCTTTCATTCTAGTGGTGAGAGCTGGTCATCAAGCAAACACTAGGTAAGTAGTATATTAGATGGTATGTTGGTTTGAAGGAGAATTGCCCCCATATTTGAACATTTGGTCCCCAGTTTGTGGAATTGTTTGGGGAGGGTCAAGGAACCTTTAGAAGATGAGGCCATGCTGGAGGAAGTACATCAGTGGGGGCCGGGCTTTGAGAGTTCATAGCCACATCCCATTTCCAGTTTTTCTCACTGTTTCTTGTTCCTGCTTAAAGATATGAGTGCTCAGATTTCTGCCCTGCTGTCTCCTGCCAGGCCTCCCCCACCATGATGGACTCCTTTTCCTCTGAAACTGTGAGCCTAGTAAACTCTTCCTTCTATATGCTGCCTTGATTATGGTGTTTTGTAGAGCAACAGAAAAGTGATTAATATAGAAGTTGGTTTTGGGGGGAACATGGAAGACTTCGGAAGTTTCAACTAGAAAAGTGGTTGAATGCTTTAAGCAGAGCTTAATGGACTGTTCTAGTAGGAACCTGGACAAAAGTAGAGCTGAGAGCAACATAGTTACAGAGGGAAATAAGGACTTAAATAGTAATTGGAATATTTTGGCAAATAATGTAGCTGTGGTCTGCTCATGGCCTAAGCACTTGCCTGAAGCTAAATTAAAAAGTAATGAACTAATTTCTTTGGGGGAGGGCTCATAATAAATGTTGGTCCTGTCTGGAATTTATGATGCTGGCCATTTGAACATGGCCAGATCCTAATGTGAGGCAGCACAAAATATAAAAGTTCCCAACCTCTCTGAGTTCTCCATTGAAGCCATCTATTCCACTTATCCCACAATGCAGGAATTCCCTGCCCAGCCCCAAGACTGTAAATCTAGCATCGACTCTATTGTCAGTGGAAAAGCATACATTATTTTAAGGGGATTCACCATGCTGTCAGACAATTCCAAGCTTCAAGAAGATTTTTCTTGTATGTCACAAAATCCTTTCCTCTTCTGCCCATTCTGCAACCCCACCCCCACCCCAAGAGCTATGCAGTCCAGGAGAGAAAATATGTATTGGTTTAGGGCGTGTGTTCTGAAACCACAAGGTCAAGGTAAAACTCTAAGGTCTTTTGGCTTTCAGCAAGCTACTTAGCCCACCTTTGCTTTAATTTCCTCATAAATAAGTGCTTAGAAAATGGCAGCCATATTGACCAAGCTTGCATGTCGTTATGAATGTGAGAAACTGCCCTCTATTTGACCATAACTCTCAGAGGTTGGGCTTTTCCTGTTTCTCTCCTAGTCTCATTCACTTTTATAGTTCCCATATGATTTCTGATCTTACTTACCAATGAAATTATCAAAAGCAAAGGACCTGTTGTTACTTTGGGACAGCAGGAAAAGGAGAATTATTACCGGTCTGCACTCAGGCAGCAAGAAATCTGTTGTTGTCTTTTTGGCATTTAAAGGTTAGGGCCTTTTCGAGAATATCGATCCATGTGCCCCACTTCACTTGCTCAGCAGTATTTCAGGGTACCCTGAAGCAGTGCGGTTGAGACTAGGTTCTGAGTCAGATTTTTAACAGTTTAATCTGTTTTTAGCACCTATTCTTCTACTGTCATGGGCAACTTAATAATGATAACATGGCATACTCCTTCATTGGTTGTGAAGACTGAATGAGAAAATGTAAACAAAGTGCTTATCACAATGTAAGTGATCAAAAATACTAGTAATCATTTTAGGTTAAATGAAGTCAATTCTTTTTTAATATTTTATTTATTATTATTATTAATTTTATGTGTATGAGTGTGTTGCCTGCATGTGAGAACACCCATGCAGTGCAATGCCTCGGAAGTCAGAAGAGAGCTTTGGATTTCCCTGAACTGGAGTTAAGGATGGTTTGTAGCCATCATGTGGGTGCTGGGAATCAAACCTGGGTCCTCTGCAAGAGCAGTCAGTGCTCTTAACTGCTGAGCCATCTCTCCAGCCCCAAATGAAGTCAATTCTTAAGAATAACCATGTTTTAAAGTAATCAAAAGCATATTCTCTGGGCTTCCCAGTACTTAAAAAATGTTTTACATGTATTTATTAGTGTGTGTGTGTGTGTGTGTGTGTGTGTGTGTGTGTGCGTGCTCACAATGTGGAAGTCAGAGGGACAGCTTGCAAGAGTCAGCTCTCTCCTTCCACCATATGGGTTCTGGGCATTGAACTGAGGTTACTAGACTTAGTAGCAAGCACCTTTTCCCTCTGAGCCATCTTGATGGCCCATCTGGATTTTGTAGTATCCTTAAAGCAGAGAGAAAAGGAGGAAAACAAAATGTCCTGCTCCCATTTCTCTGGCAAATAAAGGTTTCTAGTGTTCAAGGAAATGCTCTGTTAGAACCAGGTGTAGCTCACCTCACTGTCACAAGAAACACAGGAAACAGGGGCTGGAAAAATAACTCAAAGGTTAAGCACACTGGCTGTTCTTCCATAGGACCCAAATTTGATTCCCAGCACCCACCTGGTGGCTTACAACCATCCGTAACTCCAGTTCCAGGGAAATCTAATGCCTTCTTCTGACCTCTCTGGGCATTGAATGACACAAGTACACTTACAAACATGCAGGCAATACACTCATACACCCAAAATAAAATAATAAATAAAATATTAAGAAAAAAAGAACACAAGAAACAGGTTGGTTTCATTCATACTCACCCATCAACTAAAAATTTAAAATTTGCTTGAACTGGTTACTTGATAGCAAGTAGTTGTTTTTTTGTTTTTGTTTTTGTTTTGTTTTGTTTTGAGGCAGTCTCTTGCTGTGTAGCCCTGGCTGGTCTGCAACTCAGTGTGTAGACCAGGCTGCTCTAGAATTTGCAATGATATTCCTGCTTTTGAGATTACAGGCATGTACTTCCATGCCTGGCATAGGTTGATTTTTTTTTATAACATTTTTTACCATGAACAAAACCAATGCATTTTTATTATAGAAATATAGGAGAGCAAAGAATAACTGAGAAGCAAGCTGTGTTTACGTCTAACACCCCGAAGTTGCTTCTTGCAAGATTTCCTAACAGGGTCATAGGAGGAAGTAAATAGCACAAACCAGGAGTGTGTCTATTCCAAGACCCTAGAAGGTATACATCACCTCAGTACAAATAAGTGCTCAGGAAAGAATAGCTTTTGTTTTTTTTTTAAATGGTGAATGAAAGATGTATAATCATGTCAACAGAGGTATTTCTGTCCATAATTCTGACCATAATTAGCAGATAGAGGTTTTTTTTTTTTAAATCATTGTTTTACTTAACTGGATCTTTTAAAAATATGAACCTTAAGGCCAGTGGTATTAGTAGGTCCTAGATGAGTACAGAATCAGCTCTTATTTCACCCATGTGGCAGTCCTTAGCTCAAGAAATGTCCCTGGCTCACTTGAATGGACCCTAAAGGCTGATCAGGTTGATTTCAGATGAGCAATGCCTGCCCTGGTATCAGGAATCCCTTAGCCTCGCTGGATAGCTCCTCCTGAGGTTTTTGGTGAGTGTCCTAGTTAGCATTAACTGTCAACCTGGCACAACCTAGAACCACCAGAAAAGAGTCTCAATGGAGCAATTGCCTTTATCAGGCTGCTCTGTGGGCATGTCTGTGAGGGGTTGCTTGATTGTTAATTGACATAGGAGTACCCAACCCACCCTGGCTGGTGCCATCCTCTGGACAGATGGTATGGGGATGTGTAAGAGAGATGAGCAGAAGCCTGAGCAAGCCTGCAAGGAGCTTTCCAAGGGTTCTGCTTCAAGTTCCTGCTTGAGTTCCTGCCCTGACTTCCCTCAATGATGGACTGTGACCTGTGCAAGCCAAATAAACCCTTTTCTCTCCTAGGTTGCTTTTGATCCAAATATTTTATCACAACAGAAAGGAAACCAGAGCAGTGGGTTTCACTCATTGGGAGATTTTCCTCCCTCCTTCCTTCATTCAACTTGCCTTCTAATTTTAACGGATACCATTGATTGCAAGCTTACAGTGGGCCCAAGACTGTGCAAATCTTCAAAGAGGCAGCACCTCTTTAATTCCCCTAATAGCCGTTTGTGTTTGCTACCACTGTTCTTATAGGTGATGGAGCAAAAGCTTAGGAAGGTGCCACACAGCTTGTAAGGAAAAGAATCCGGGCCAGGCTCCTCTAACTCTAAATTCCTTAATTCAACCACCTGGATATGCTATAATCAGGATTTATGCTTAATTTTGAATATTGTTCTCTATGTTTGGCTTCATAGTATAAACATTTATTCAAATTATTAGATTACCTGCAGTAACATCTGAGAAATATCAAAATGGTATACTATAATTCACTCCATTTTATTGCTCTTCCTTGCTGACACACCTGTGTTATAGAGAACATTGGACGTAAGATGTCCAATATTTAAAATTCAAAGAGGGTCAGGAACAGTATCCTACTGTGGAGTCTTGTGGTGAGGTAGAGGGAAAACAAAAGTCTGCTATCAGGAAGGGACCAGCTAGGTCCTGGACTCACAGCCTGCTAGGGCTCAAAGTTAGCGCCCTGAAAATTAAGGAGCACTGGACAAGGGGCTAAAAAAGAGGAAAATGGAAGGGCCTATGCTTTGTCCTTTCCTATATTTAAACACTTCACATCTCCAAATGTCTTATTTTTCCAAAATACTAACCATCAGAACCTTCTTAGGCACAGGAGAGAAACATGGCTGAATCCTGGTTTGCTGTAACTTCTCTGTCTCCATCTCTCTCCCTCCATCCCTCCTTCTCTCCTTCCCTCCCCCTTGCTCTGTCATCCAAGGAACATGGAGAAGTAACAAGGGGTGAAAGAGACTCCCTCCTCTCCCTTCAAGGTCTAGATCTTTTTGCCCTCAGAAAGCCTTGGCGACTGTCCCTGACAGTAATTGTTAGAGGGAGGCTGAAACTTCAGACCCCTAAGGGCAGATTGCTAGACCACCAGCCTGGGCCCTGCCTCACAGACAATAACAACCCTTCAGCTCTTCCCTCTCCCACTGTTTTCAGGCCACCCCTGGTGGGGTACGGATTAGTGACTAAGTGAACTCCAGCCTGGGAGGGCACAGTCAAAAATCAGTTTCTCTAGACTTGTCTGGGAGTCTAGCCCTGTATCTACCTGTGCATCCTGGATCTGTGCTGCTAACTTAGTTCTCCCATCTAGAAAACAGTGATGATCACTTCTGACTTACAGAATTGCACAAAGGATGAAGCAACACGGAATGATCTGCCTGCCAGTCAATTTATGTGTCATGTTGATAGTGCCAGCCTCAGTATGCACAGCAGCCCTGTTGTCCCTTCTGGGTTGAAAACATTCCTGACTACTATTGTGAGATGGTCTAGTGTTTAAACGGGCTCCTTTATGCTGTCTGGGTTAACTTGCTAGCTTCCCCAGAAGTTATTACTCTTATAAAGTTCACTAGACCTAGGCCTTGTGTTTGAAGGATATAACCGCCTGTTTCAACCCTCAGGTGACCTTCTGTTCCAGCCAGAGAACTGGTTGAAAATAAGGAGGTAGGAGGCACAGGAGCCCTTTATGATGACCCCACGCAATGGTATTTAAAGCCATAGGCAGGAACTATCTTAAATTTGCTCAAGAGACAGTAGCATTCCTCTTAGGACAAGAAATCCTGTTGGCATTCTCATTTTCTTCAATCTTGAGAACCTGGAAGAGACCCTCAGAGGCTTCTCAGTGGGACTCTGCAGCACCCTGTGGTCTGAATTTGTAATGTGACTTCAGTCTCACAGAGATCTGCCTGCCTCTGCCTCCAGAGAGCTTGGATTCAAGGCATGTGCTACCATGCCCCACAGATCACCCCGCTTCTTCTTTCAAAGAGTAAACCTTGTCATTTCTCCTATGGCTGAAGCAAGATGTCATTTATTTTTCTAGAGTTTGGGTTCAGAAAATTGCAAATGCTCATTTTAGTTCATTTGGTAAACAAAAACTAAAAAGTTGAATGATGGATTGTTTCTAGAAACAATTTGATTTGGGGGGGGTTGTAGATCACCAAGAATATTTATGGTTAATTACTCAAGGTTTAATTTGCCCAGACCTCATATCAACTGAGCGCACAGCTTTCTTGGATTGATGTGTTGATGCTGTTCCTACAATCACTCAAAACTCAAGATCATTTTTAATTTCCCCCCAATTAGAACTTAGCTTTTGAATACATTTTGTTTTCAGTTATTTAAAATCTCGTGTACACATATCAACTCCCACTTGCTCTCATTTCATTTCTCTGCCACTTTCAAAGACAATTTTTATATGAAAGTTGTGTCACCTTTAACAACATAGCCTTATTTTCTAATTCCCCTTTAATGGTTTTGTGTTCCAAGTTTAATTTAAGAATGGATTGCTTACATTTCACTTACAAATCCCCCTTCTACTCATTGTTATTAATATCACAATTTGGTTGTAATATCTGTAAGAACACAAAATACGTCCTCTTAAAGATGCATTTGCCAGAAACTGAATTGCATACATTTCAATTATAACTCTGCCTCATAATAATTATTATTAATATCACAATTACTATTGTAAAATCCATAAGACTGCATACGGTATCTTGTCAAGAGTGCATTTACAAACAGCTTTTTCAGTTTCCTCTTAAGAAAAATGTGCCAGACTTTATCTAAATTCAACTTCCCCTACAATTTACATTAGACAACACACTCCATCAATAAAACCATCAAAATGATCTACTGCATTGTAGACAAAAGTTATTGTGTCAAGTTGACACTAATCAGTTAATTCCAGTAAACCTTCAGATAAACAAAAGCTTGTTGTCTATTACTGATGTGTGTGCGGGGCCCCATGTATGTCCTCTGGTTATGCCATCTATAGAGATGTATCTGGCAGACATGTGCCCTGAGGCATCTATATGGAAACCGAGACAAGATCTATAGCTAATGATGTTGACCCTGACTCCCCCAACAGAGATTGAATTCAAGTCCTCATAATATCTCGACAGCTGATATGTATACTGTGCTAATAATATTAACAATTACTATGCCACTGGGATTCCCATGGCCCTGGATGAAAAAAAATTAAAGCATCTTCCTTTATGCAATTTCCTCCTTTATACCATCACTACAACTATCTCCGTGTGACGACAGGGTGCGCTTCTGAATAGAAGGCTTTTTAAAAATGGAGATGCTTATATTAGTTAGCAGTACCACGCAAGTTAAACAACTTCCAGGAAAGCTGAGAGTACCAGCAGTGGTCTGAAGAAACAATTACAGTCACCATGTCACTGGCAGGCTGGCTGAGCACAAATGGAGAAGAGAAACAGCTTTGCCTGTTGTGGTTGGCATGGGCTGGGAGGAGGCATTGGGAATGACACCAGGCTGGCTCTGATGGTTCTTGTGGGCCCAGAGAGCTCCCTTACAGTCTTGGCTTGGTCTGTTTGGCTTGAGACTGCTGAGCTAGCTGGAGATTCTGGAAGAGGCAGCCTGTCTTCCCCTCCCCACTTCTCCTTCTCCTCCCATTGCAAATAAATGGGAAAGGCCAGGGCAGGCTCACAGGCCACAGAGAAGCTCGGGATGAAATGTTGACAGGGGGCACTGTTAAAAATTAAATTCTGCCCTATTTTGTGTGCCATTCTTGTGAGTCACATTCGTGAATAGTAGTGAGAGATTTAATGATCGCATATTTTTTATCTTATTTCCCTTCGGTCGATGGCAATTTTTTTCTGTTAATGTCAACTTAGAGCTCAAAGTAATTTAGTAATTGATTCTAAGCACAGCAGTTCGCCAATGGCAGCTCTCCATTTGAGGGGGATATCTTTGCTAATTTTATCCATCAGAATGAGATTACCATGCTAATCTCTCTCAGCCTCATCTCTTGGTCATTTGGGACTTGCTGAGGCAAATGACTTATTAGACACAAGGGTTTCGTCCATTCCCAGGATCTGGGAAAGATGAAAGGAAGCCAAGATAAGGGTATTACCATGCACTGACACACACAGATGGTATGCATGCCTAATACAAAAATCACGAAACCCTGGACTGGAAACCCAAATAAGAAGTTACAATAAATGAAAAACACAATGGATCAAAATATATTAAGTACACTGATGGAAAAGAAAAAAACAGAGTTAAGGCAAAGTAAATGTATCTGGGGACATGTAATTGAAAACCTAAATGTTCACTGAGCCAGGGAAGCCTAGTCAGTCCTATGGCAGGTGGAGAGAGGAAGGCACCTTTAATAAAATCAAGTAGAGGAAACCCAATAGGACTGTGCCAGCAAAAAGATCCGGGCTCAGTCCACACACAATCTGTTGCACTGCTTTCATTGAGTGACTGGTGACAGACCAAGTTATCCATTGGTTATTTGTCTAATTTAATTAAAATGCTCAATCAGTATGAGCCTGTGTGGTAAAAATAGCCTGGAACTAGTTTGGGTTCACATACACAGTAAGATATTGTATAGCACAGTAGGCTAAAATGCTTCATAAAATTTCAGGAAAAACATCTGTTTGAATAATTCAGGTAAGAGATAATTTAAAGAAAGAAAAAAATGTGAGTTTATGTGATAGCTGGGTGAATGTTTTTGGAGGAGGAGAATATCCCAGAGAAGAAAAGGTATTTACCACTTAGGATGCCTGATGTCAGATCAAACAAGGAAAATCTTGATATTAAGCATATAAGTAGACACTGTTATTCTTCTTCTCAAAGGAAGGGCAGAGAAATTGACATTATGATCATTTTAATTTCAAAACATAAAATTTTATTACCAAAATATATCATGAAAACCTTAAAAAAACTATTTCCAAGTTAACATTGCTCCCAAAATTTCTGTTTTATAATGTAAATCTGACATGAACAATGTTAATGGCCTAATAAAAATATAAAAATCAATGCACTACCTGTCTTCAGACTTGACCTTGCTCCCCCCAAATCAAGATTTTCTCCTGACTTTCCATGCCTCACTAAAGTGGCACAGTTGTCTTTAACTCCCCCATATCACTGTGTTGGTTTATATTACCCTTCCCCGTTTGCCTTATCCTAATCCTGTTCCTGGTTTCAATAAATTTTTATTCACAAAAATAACAAAAAAGAAACTGGGGCAGCACAGTGTGCTGATTTTATTTTATTGTATTGTAATTAATCTTTATTTTGTGTGTATGAATGTTTTGCCTGCATGTAAGCACATCACGTGCATGCAGTGTTGGAAGAGGCCAGCAGAGGGCATCAGATCCCTTGGATCTGGAGTTACAGTACATTGTTAGCCACAGTGTGGGTGCTGGGAACCCAACTTGGGTCCTCCGCTAGAGCAACTAGTACTCCGCTATCTCTCCAGACCCCCTTCCCCTCCTTTTTGAGACAAGGTCTCCCTGTAGCCCCAGCTGGTCTGGAACTCACTATTGGAGACAGACTGGCTTTGAACTTACAAAGAACCACATAGCTCTGCCTCCTGAGTGCTGGAATTAAAGGTGTTGCCCAGTGTGGGTATAAGAATTAATTTTTTCTAGAAATGAGGTCCCTGTCAGCACAACTTGGACTCAGTGGATTATTAAAAAAAAAAAAGAAAGAAAGGAAAAAAAAAAAGGAAATGAAGTGTGGGGGGTGAAGGGTGGATCTGGAAGGAGTTAAGGGGAGTAGTGGGGAGTGAACACGATCCAATTATACATGTATGAAATTCTCAAAGAATTAAGAAAAGTATTATATTAAATTTTTCTTTCTATGTTCAATACACTTTCCTGATGGCCCTAGGCCTGAGCTTCTATATTCTCTTCCTGTAGGAAGTTTATGGAATTTTTTTTACCAGGGCTGGATTGCCATGGGTCATTTCCTAGCATAGCCTTTGATATAGAAAAGAAGGAAATTTTGACCACTTTATATTGAGTCATCCTGGTTAACTTTGCATGGGTTTTCAATCTTCAAAAATATATGTCCAAGAGCTGGGGATATAGCTCAGTGGCACAGCATATGCCTAGTAAGTACACAGTCCTAGGTTCAGTTCCCCAGCACTATAAAAGCCAAGCTATTTTGTTGAGTTTTTGCTGGGCATGGTTGCACATGCCTGGAATCTTAGCACTTTGGAGGCAGAGACAAGAGCATTGTGAGCTCAAGGCTAGGGTAGGTTTTATAGTGACATCTTAGCTTTAAAATAACTGTAGGTACAGCTCAGTGGTAGAGTATTTACCTGGCATGTATAAGGCACTGGCTCTATCCCCATCAACCTAAGAATATATGTCCAAGTATTTAGAGTTCCTTTGATAAGTAAACCAAACTCTAACAATCTTTCCCTATTTATTTCCAGTTGTTTAACTCAACTCATTTTAAAAATATTCATTTTTATTTAATGTATATGAGTTTTGCTTGCATGTATGTGAATGTGCCACATGTCTGCAAATATGTGGGGGTCAGGGGCTGGAGAGATGGCCCAGGGGTTAAGAGCACTGGCTGCTCTTGCAGAGGACCTGGGTTCAATTCCTAGCACATACATGGTGGCTAATAACCATCCTTAACTCCAGTTCCAAGGGATTCAACGCTCTCTTCTGATCTCCATGGACATTGTATGACACAGGTGCACTTACACACATGCAGGCAATACACTCATACACATAAAATAAACATAATAAATATTCTTTTTAAAAAATCTGTGGAGACCACAAGAAGGCATCAGATCCTCTGGAACAGGAGTTACACATAGCTGTTAGCCACCATGTGAATGCTGGGAACTGAACTAAGGTCCTCTGCAAGAGCAGCCAGTGCTCTTAACCCCTGAGCAATCTCTCCAGTCCCTATCTCAACTCATTTATTGTGTACTGAATGAAAGAAATGGCACAGTGAATTAAAGAGACACAGAGGGTTCAAACCCCAGTTCCTTTATGTAATTGCTAAGGATGTTTGGTGTACCGCTGAAGACTCTCTAAGCCTCACTGTCATTCGTACAAATATAACCTTTCCTTCATAACATTAATGCAGGGATCATAGAAAACACACATGCACTGGTCTTGCACAGGGCACGCATGCTATATGTATTAGTTTTCTGTGTTGTTATAAAATGACTACATAGTCATAGACTTAAAACAACAGGTTTTTTTTCCTCTGATGGTTCTAGAATCCAGAAATTAGAAGGCAGTCTTATTGATGGATCAAGCATCAGCATCATTTTCTCCATTCCTTGTCTGCTTTCCACAACTGCCAGCATTTTTGATGATGTGGCATTATCATGCTGATCTCTGCCTCCATGATTCGGTTGCCTTCTCCTCCTTCAAGCCTCCTCTTGCCTCTTATAATAAGGATCTGCATGTTTGTGTCATGCCCATCTGGACACTCTAGTATAATTGCCCCAAGTCAAGATCTTTATCTTAATCACATCTCAAAACACGCTATTCACAGAAATTAACATTTACAAGTTGGAAGCATTAAGGCCTGATATCTTTGGGGGCCATTCTTGTAGCCTATTAGAATACTTGGCAGGTAAATTTAATAAATTACCAATTAGGGTCAGAATTATTAGTGAATCTTGAAAAGACAAGAAAGTTAGAATCTGTTGAAAGTATAGATTAGTTACATAATGCTAAAATATATAATTTCAGTATCAGTAAGATGTTGCAGCAGTTACAAGCACTTGCTGTTCTTGCAGAGCATCTGGGTTCAGTTCCCAGCACCCATATTGGGTAGCTCACAGAAGCCATTAACTCTAGTTCCATGGGATCCAATGTCCTCTGCTGGCCTTCTTGGGTATTGCATGCATATGTTGCACATACATGCACACAGGCACACACACACATACATTAAATAAATAAGTCTTTAAAATATATATATGTGTGTGTGTGTGTGTTCTCTCATTTGTCAAAAGTGATTTACATGTGAATTAAAATAGAAGCCGGATGTGGTGGTGCACACCTTTAATCCCAGCACTCGGGAGGCAGAGGCAGGCGGATCTCTGTGAGTTCAAGGCCAGCTTGATCTACATAGTGAGTTCCAGGACAGCTGGGGCTACAGAGAGACCCTGTCTCAAAAAGACCAAAAAAAAAAAAAAAGAAAAGAAAGAAAAAAGAAAGAAAAGAAAAGAAAACACAGGGCTATAGACCTGTTTCAGCGGTTAAGAGCATTGGTTGCTCTTGCAAAAGACCCAGGTTTTATTCCCAGCACCCACATGGTGGCTAACAACCATCCTTAACTCCGGTTCTAGGGGATCCAATGCCATTTTCTATCCTCTTCAGGTACTGTACTTACATACATGTAGGCAATGCACTCATATACATAAAATAAATAAAAATAAATCCAAAAAATTAAAAAAAGAAAACATTTAAATCTGCTTTGTATAGTAAAATGTATCTGAGAAGCATGAGGGTACTAAGAACTCCCCTGCCCTGTCACTTCCTGTGTGATCCATGTTAACTTTCTGGGCCTCAGTTTCTTTTTTTGTTAACTGAGGAAAATAATAGAGTTGTCATGAAGATTAAATGAAGTGATTCATGAGAAACCTGGCACCCAGGTTCAAACCATCACTCCTACTGATTTAAAAGACAAGTGCTCCTGTAGGAATCTGGCCCAATCTCATCCACTTCCCCCAGTGTCATTATGAGCATGTGTTAGAAGTCATAGACATCAATTGCCCAAAGAATGACTTGGGTTTCATCTCTACTTTTATTATATTTATTTTTATTTTGTGTGTGTATGTGTGTGTATTTTTATGTTTAAGTGTGGCATATGCACACAAGTGTGTGTGGGTGCACATACCTGGCAAAACACATGAAGGGAAGAAAAGGACACTAGGTGTCTTGCCACAATACTGTCCTTATTTCCTTGAGACTGGTCCTCTCACTGAACTTGGAGTTAGTCTATCAGCCAGCAAACCGCAGTAATTCTCCCGTCTCTGTCTCCAGCAGTGCTGGTTAGAGGCTCGTGTGTGGCCATGCCCAGCTTTTTGCATGGGTACTGGGATCTAAACTCGGATCTTCATCCTCTGCACAAACTCTCTTACTCACTAATTCAGCTCTCTAGTCCCTGGGTTTTATCTTTATTGATTACATTTTAAAATCCCAGTTTGATCACATTTCCTTCAGGGCTTAAATTTCAGATTCTATTTTATTTAAGTAATGAGTTAGCTAATTTAAGTTTGTGTATGCATGTGTGTGTGTGGAGGCCAAAGGACAACCTCTGGTGTCATTCTTCAGGAGCTGTCCACTTTGTTTTTTGAGACAGGATCACTCTCTGGCCTAGAATTCACCAAGTAGGCTAGGCTGGCCAGCTAATTGCCTGACTCTACTTCCCCAGTACTGGGATTATAAGCCCACGCCACATGCCTGACTTTTTTAAAAACATGGATTCTGGGGATCAAATTCAGGTCCTCAGGCTTGCAAAGCAAGCTCTTTACCAACTGAGCTGTCCCCCCAGGCCTCAGAGCCTGTTTTAATTTGCTGGCAGACTGCTGAGATTTCAGGAGTAGAAGCTCAGCTTCCTCTTTATTTGAACCATTTCAGCCTAAATTCCTTCAGGGTCCCGGTGTACAGTTCCCATTCAAATTGCAAAATGGTCAGTGGTTGGTTAATGGGCTCTGTAAGTGACCTCTTCATATACCTGATGAAATGGTTCAGGACATGCAGCTTGTTGGGGTGGAGCCCTTTCTACGTTTCCACAAACCACCTTTTATATTTCCTTTCTTTTGTGGTCTTTCTATTTTTTCACTTTTTGTGTGCTAGTTTTTGACCCCTGGCCAGATGCACTGGGGAATTCAGCAATCAGGTAAAGGGAGCACAGATTCCCCTGATTTCATTTCAGGATATAAAGATATACCCAGTATAGAAAAGAGAAAAACTGGGGCCAGTAAGATGACTCAGTGGGTAAAAGCACTTGCTGCCAAGCCTGAAGACCTGAGTTCAATTCCCAGGACCCCCATGGTGGAGGGAGAGAACTAACTCCCAAAGGTTGTCCTTTGACCACCATACATGCACCATGGTATACACGCCCACAGACATACACACATGCACAAAAATAAAAAAAATGTAATTGAAATTATGAGAAAAAGAGAGAGAAAGGGAACAAAGCAGGGCTTTGTGGGTTTGTTAATTTGACATCTCCTGGGCTTAGCATGATTGTTATACAGAGTGTTAAGTGTGGTATGACCAGCTCCTCTCACAAAATAATATTATGCGGTTGAATTTTGCCCAGTCCTGATCCAGTGCTGTGTAAGGGCTGGAGAGGACTCCCTAAGGACTCCAAGAAGGGATAAATCTTCAAAACACCTTCCAAAGAGAATGAAACAGAATGTTTTCTATGATACATGAAAGGAATAACCTTTAGTAATTCTTAGCATGAGACTTTAGAGAATATTTCAAGGATGAACAGTATGGTCTATAGCATGCTATCAGACATGTGTGTGCACACTTGCATATGCATATACTAATCTGCAAGCTTTAACTTATGACTTTGCAAACTAATGTCTTCTGAGCTGAGTTTAAAATCAAAATAACAATAATAGTTGTTTATAAGCACTTGCCTTAGGCTAAGAACTTTAACGCTAACATCTTTTTACCCTCACAGCTATCTATGAAGTTGACATTATTTTTAGCTCTATTTCATAGGTAAAGAAATTGAGACCTGGAGAGGTAAAATACTAAATGTCTTCATAGAGCTGGGATTTGAACCTAAGCCTGTGTGGCTTTGAAACCCATGCTTTTGACATTTCCCAGGGTCCTGTTATTGTTCTGTGGCTTTTACATCTATTTATCTATTTCTCTTGACTCCCTCTGTTAGCCAACTCTAAGCCACTCTATATTTAGTGACGCAGCCATTTCTGCTATACCTTCCCCACATTTTGTAGTAAAAAACAGTACACTCTGGGTGACTATGTGATGTGAGAGGACGATGCTGCATATCCAGAGAGTGGAGATCTTTTCTGTTTCTGACTGGCCAAGCCCAGTTTGCTGTCACTAACTTGCCACCCTGCAGAGTTCTTTCATTAAGTTTTAAAGAGCTAAGAAATCAGCAAAATTACCGGTAAATATATAAGAGGGCAGGAGGACATTTTTATTATTATTTTAAAATGCTTTATTGAGTTCACACAAACAGAGCAATGTTTTATTTATGAATTTAATATAAATGCCATGAGATATATGCAAAAATGCATGAACCCTATGAACAGAGCATTAGCCATACTCATGTTCCACGTGGTTAATTTTACCAATGTGTTCTACAGTCCATGGGAAGAATCTTAGCATAATTATTTTCAGTTCAAAGTGAAAAAAATATTGATTGATCTTCTCCTCTGCAGTTCGGCCCTGAATCTACAAGCAGGAACAAGACATGTACCTGTCCTTTCCTTTTTCAAACTATATGAAATACAGCCCTTTCTAGTATGGATTATATTTTATATATATATATATATATATTTTATATATAATAATTTATCAACCCAAAGTTAAGCAAAAGGACTCAAACATCTTTTTGCTTGTTTTTTTTTTTGTTTGTTTGTTTGTTTGCTTTGTTTTGTTTTTGAGACAGAGTCTCATGAGGCAGCCCTGGCTGACCTGGTACTCACTATTTAGATCTGGCTGGGCTTAAACTCCTAGAGATCTACCTGCCTCTGTGAGCACTGTACCCACACATGGCAAACATCCACACACACACACACACATCCACACAGACACAAAC
>NW_008332097.1:1575272-1581539 GCF_000622305.1 Nannospalax galili
GTGTCTGGTTGTGTATGTGTGTGTGTGTGTGTGTGTGTGTGTGTGTGTGTGTGTGTGTGTGTGTGTGTGTGTGTGAGATTCAGGCTTGTTTCACACACACAAAAAAATACTAACACAACCTCATTTTACACATGAACACTTAAAGGACTTACAGAAGTTAATTAATCTGTTTGAGGTTATATGACTGGTTAGTGTAGACGAGGTATAGATTCACACTTCAGAGTTTCTGCCTTCAGGCAGAGTGCTAGTCTATCTGGGCCCTGTGACAGGATTCTCGTACTCAAGACCTAAGAGTGAAGGATGAGAATTGAATGGTCTGTATTCACACAACAGAGCTGTGTAGGTTTTCCGGACTAATTTCCAGACAGCTAAAGGGAGATTTTAATTGTAACAATAAAAATTAACCACAGTTCCTGAGCAGACTTTCAGGGCTGGGACAAAGGACTTTGCCAACTGAAGAAGAGGAAAATGTGTGTTTCTATCGCGATGTTAATTCCTTTTCTATATTTAAAGCTGAGAGGAGAGAGAACAGCTCTCTTCCCACTCTTCGGATTCTGTACCGTATCTGCTATATAGAAGGTGAGCAAAACATTTATAATAGTTCCCTTTCCAATAAAATTGCATAAGATAGAGGGAAGATTAATTTAGATTTTTTTTCTAGTTTTCCAAAACCTGTTTGTGGAGGATAACTGGACATCTCAGAAAAGTATAACAAAGAAGACAAAGAAGAAATGTTGTTCACAATTTTAACAAGAAACAGCTGTTGTCACCATTTTTAATTTCGTCACTATTATCATCAACATAATGAGATCTTCCAAACATTTTGCTATGCTTGTTTTGAGCTCCTTCTTGGTTTTTTATTTCTTTTTATTTTCATTTTCCACTTTTGTGTGTGTGCACACGTGTGTGTGTACGTGTGTGTGCGGTGTGCATGTTTGCATGTGTGGAGGCATGTGTGTTATATGGATGTGCATACACACATGCATGTTGGGAACCACCCTTAGCATCACTCTTTCACATTATTCAATGAGGCAGGATCTTTTAAACCCAGAGCTAGCCTGTATGGCTAATCTCTATCTACCAGCTTGTTCTGAGGATCCTGTCTCTGCCTTCACAGGCTGAAATTACAGGTGGGTCACCACGCCCACCCAGCATTTGCTCAGTTCTGAGAATCTGAACCCAGGTCCTCACACTTGCAAAGACAAGTGCTTTAACCACTGAGCCATCTCTCCAGCCCCACCTCATTTTAAAAAAACGAACACAGCTCCCCTGCCCCCAGGTTCTCACTCACCTCAAGTTGAAGTATGCTCTTCCTTAGTTGTATCTTTCCCGTGTGTGTATCCATTAGCAACATAGTTTCCTCTAACTTTTAGTTACATAAATTCAGCCACACTCTTTCATTTTCCAACTCAGCCATTTCACTAAACAGTGGTTTAAAGATGCATTCATGTAAATAAAGTGCATTTAAACTGCTGGTAATATTTGATGCTTTTATTACCACGTGCCCATGGTGTTATTGTTGGATTTGAGGTTGTTTCTAATGCTTTGCCATAGGAACAAAGCTATTAGAAGCTTCTTAGCATGTGTCTTCTGTATGCACATGCCAAGCTTTCTAAGAGGTATGTGCTGGGGAGAAACTGCTGTCATCAGATGTGGCATTTTCAAGTCACCAGCCACTGTCATTTGTTATCCAAAGTCTCCAAAAGTATATGAGAGATCCCATTTTCTCTCACATTCTTGATATTCCCTGGGTATTTTCTGTTATAGTAATATCTCATTTTTATTTGAATATACCTAATTCCTAATGAAGGTCAGAATCTTGTCATAATTTTTCTTTTGTCTCATTTTTTGAGGCAGCAGGGTCTTGCTATGTAGACCAGGCTTCTCTGGAACTCACAGTGATCATCCTTGCCTCAGCCTCCTGAATGCTGGGATGAAAGGTGAACACCCTGAACACCCAGCTTCATTGTTATTGTTTCAGTTTTCTGCAGTGGCTGACTGATCACTGTTAACCATTAGAATATTTTTCGTTTTACTCACATGTAACATTTACATATTTGTGGGGATACAGTGGGACATTCCAACACAGGTTTGCAATGTACAATGATGCAATCAGGGTAATTGGTAGATCTGTTATCTTAGACAGACATCAGTTCTTTGTATTGGGAATATTCAAAGGCCTTCCATTCCAGCTACTTTGAAATATTCAGTCAATTATTGTCAGTCATCATTTTCAACCATGCTGTAGAATATTAGAAAGTGTTCTCCCACCAAACTCTACCCCTCTAACCACTCACCATCCACCCTCTTCTCTTCCTCCCCTTTGCCCTTCCCATCCTCTGGTAACCACTGCTCTGTTTGCTACTTCCTCAAGATCATCTTTTTAGATTCCACATAAAAGTGAGACTAAGCAGCATATTTCGGTACCTGACTTACTTAACATAATGCCTTTCAGTTTCATCTGTGTTACTGGAAATGACAGTCATATTCTTTTTATGTATGAATATTTCATTGTATATAAAATACTGCATTTCCTATATTCAGCCATCCGTTCGATGGACACTTAGGCTGACTATACTAAACATACCTATCTTGGCTATTGCAAAGAATTCTCCAGTAAGCACGCGCGTGCAGGTGTCCCTTCCACATACTGCCTTCAGTTCACTAACACTCATGCTCAGTAGGTACCATCATCCTTTAGTAGTTTTAGTTCCAGTTTCTTAAGGAACTTCCACACATTTTCTGTAATAGCTGCACTCACATTGTTACTATGAGGGTCCTCTTTCCTCTACATCTTTTCCCACTTTTATATTGGATGTAGGCATTCTTTCTGTATCCTGAATATTAAGTTTTTTAAGTTACACATTTTGCAAATATTTTGTCGAGTTCTTTGACTTCTTGTTTCATATGTTTGTGGTGTCACTGAAGTGTACGTAGAACTGTAGGCACACAATTATAGAATTATTCCACACACAACTCTGTGCATGTTTTTTTCATTTCACACTAAAACATAAACATTCCCCAACATAATGTTAATGACTAATAGCACTGAGTTGTGCAGAATCATTTTGTACTTATATCTCTTTGGGAACCTCTATGCTATGCTATTTCCAGGGCTGTGCTATTGTTCTTCATGCCTATTCCTTCTTACTGTGACTCTCTCCTTGTTTGATATTGTGGTGCATGAATTTTGAGGTGGTGTTTCATGAGTTAACAAGGATAGGTATTTCTGTATCAAAGGAAAGAAATAGCCCTCGCCAAGTTGGCTTTAAAAAGGTTATATCATTTTGTCTTTATTTTCATGTCAGATCCAGTGAGTCTGCCACAGTAGCTCCCAAATCTCTGAACCAACACAGCCAAAGTTTATTTTCCACTTGCAATTCATTTCAGGGCTGTTTGTCATAGGCTGCCTGCTCATCTGTGTCAATCAAAAGGCTCAGAATCACACTCTGGTTTAAAAGTTTCTCTTGGAAGTGATTAATGTCATTTCTACTCACATTTCCTCAGCCATGGCAGATTATGGTTCTAACTTCCTGTGAGTCAGAGGAGAGCCATCTGCTAGGTAGAAAAACTCAGGAGGAAAACTGCAACCGTAAACAGCATGAACTCCCAGAAACAGGGGGAAAGGCACTCCAGATACACCTTAACTTTTTCATAGGTTTTTTTTTTTTTTTTTTTTTTTTTTTTAATGAAGCAAAGAGGGCTGGAGGCACAGCAAGTGGGAAGACACTTGCCGAGCATGCCCGGGATTCTGTGCTATCTCCAGTAATCACAAAAAAGAAGACAGAGAGGCCGGGCGTGGTGGTCCACGTCTTTAATCCCAGCACTTGGGAGGCAGAGGCAGGCAGATTTTTGTGAGTTTGAGGCCAGCCTGGTCTATGTAGTGAGTTCCAGGACAGCTGGGGCTACAAGGAGACCCTGTCTAAAAAAAAAAAAAAAAAAAAAAAAAAAAAGAGAAGAAGGAACAGAAAGAAGAAGGAGAAGAAAGAGAAGGAGGCGGTGGGCAAAGAAAAAGGAAGGAGGAACAGGAAAAGGAGGAAGAGGAGGAGGAGGAAGGCAGAAGGAGGAGGAGGAAGAGGCATAGTAAGAGGGTGGAAGGCATTCTCTAAGCCTGAGAGCGGCTCTAATTCTTAGCCAAAGAACAAGTAGGAAATTTGTCTCTGGGGTCTTCCCCCCTTTTTGGTATATGTATGTATTCCTGACTGTACATATGTATACATATACATATATATAGGCTAGAGGATTTAAAGTCAGGTGTTTTCCTCAACTAATGTCTACCTTATCTTTTTGATGCGGGGTCTCTTACTGAACCTGCAGCCCATTAATTAGACTAGACTAGCTGACCAGCAAGTCTGCAGCTCATTAATTAGACTAGACTAGCTGACCAGCAAGCCCCAGGGATCCTGTCTCCACCTCCCAGGTTCCTGATTATAGACTCATATCATGTCACCATGCCTGCCTGGCTTTCTATGTAGGCTCAGGGGACAGGGAACTCAGGTCTTCATGCTTGTGAGGCAAGCACTTTACTGACTGAGCCATATCCCAGCCCCCTTCTTAATTTCATTTTCAAACAATTATACACAGGAGTTACAAAGGTAGTGCACAAAATTCAGTATGCCCACAATTTACCCCGGTGGTGAGTGGTGACATTTGTATAACCATAGTATAGTATGAAACCAGGAAACCAACATTGACACAATAGTATCACCTGATTACAGACCTCCTGCAGCTCTCACAACTTTATACGTACTTCGTGTGTGTGTGTGTGTGTGTGTGTGTGTGTGTGTATGTATGTATGTGTGTGTTTATTTGCAGATATGGGTGTGTGTGCATGGAAGCCAGAAGAGGGGGCATGATCCCTTAGAGCTGAAGCTATAGGCATCTGTAAGTGTCTCAGCTTGTTATGTGGATGCTGGGATCTGAACGCCAACCCTCATGGTTGCACAGCAAGCTCTCTTAGCTGCTAGCCATCTCTCAAGCCCATCAATGCAAGCTTGTTACTGTTGGGTAGTGTACCCATCTTTTTATTATTTTATTTCCATTTTAATCCATTCATAGTCATGCAAGAATCAACCTAATCAAGGTATAGAACTCTTCCATCACCACAAGACAGCAGGCAAACACCTCCTTATGTTTGTCCCTGGTCTGTTCTTGTCCTCTGGCAACCATTAGTCTGATATCTATCTCTGTAATTTTTTTTAGCTTTAGAATGTTACAATAATCAGAATCATGTGGCATTTACCATCTTGAAGGTGGTTGCTGTATGTGTTAATACTTTATTTTCATTTCTACCAGTAGTCTATGCTGTGGATGTAGAATTGTTTAACCATTTGGTCTATTTTGCTTTCTGTTGCTGTGATAAACACCATGACCAAAAGCAACTTAGTGAGGAAAGGGTTATTTTGTCTTACACTTTACAATCCATCATCGAGGGAGGCCAAGACAGGAACTCAAGGCAGGAGCTTGAAGGCAGGAACTGAAACAGAAATCATGAAGAATGCTGCTTAGTGGCTTGCTTCCAGGCTCATGTTTCCATGTATTTCTTATACAGCTCAGGTCCATCTTATACAGCACTGTCCACAGTGGGATGGGTCCTCATGGTCCCAATCAATTAGCAATTAAGAAAATGCCCTAAAGTCTTATCTATAGGCTAATCTGATGGAGGAAATTCCCCAGTCAGGGTTCCTTCTTCCCTGGTGTGTCATGTAGACACCTGAAGCTAACTGTGACACCATCCATATGTCAAAGGATGTATGCGTTGTCTTCAGGTTTTTGGCTATCACAAATAAAGTGGCTGTGAGTATCTGTGTATATGGGTTTTTAATTTTTATTTCTCTGGGTCAAGAGTGCAGTTGTTAGGTTGTATGGTAAGTGCACGTCTAGTTTTATAAGAAACAGCCAAACAACTTTTCAGAGTAGGTCATATTACATTCCCAAAGAGATCTAGTTTCTACAAATCTCTCAAAGAATTTATTATTATTATTATATTTAAGTATGTTGGCGGCAGTAGCAGGGATGATAGAGTATAAGGGCTCTAGTGAGGAGGGGAGGCTATGGGAGGGTGCCATCTGGGAAGTGGGTGTATAGATGAATAAGATGGTTTGGGATGTTCTGTGTGATATATACACATACACAAAAAAATTAACAAATTAAAAAATGAATTATATTTGAGGAGGAAGCATAAAAACTTATATCATGTTAATTAGTAGAGGTGATAAGCATTACCATTGAAATCTACCTGATGACTTTATAGACATACACAGGTGC
>NW_008332097.1:1581708-1606346 GCF_000622305.1 Nannospalax galili
AGGAAGATCAGAACCTAAAAATTTTATAGCCACTTTTGAAAGAGATGTATCTTTGCTCTGGAAACTGTTATTGAGTATGTTAAAGCTGTAACAAAATGCTTCTTCTAAAAAATAAATATATATAATAATAATAAAATAAGTTGGGGGGCTGGGAGATAGCTTGTAAAAGTGCTTGTTGTGCAAGGGCAAGAAAGTGAGTTCAGATACCTGGTTCCCATATAAATGCAAGGCGGGCATGGAAACCCACCTGTAATCCCAGCACCCAGGAGGCAGAGACAGAGGTCCCTGAGCAAGCTGACTAGACAGACTAGCCAAATCAATGAGCTCCTGGTTCAGCAAGAGGCCCTTCTTCAGTACACAAGGTGGAGAACGATGGGAGAAGACACCTGCTGTCAACCTGTGGTGTTCACACACATATGTACATGTTCGTACACCTGCACACACATGTACACCCCCATAGGAATACATGTGAATACATATGTGCACACCATATAGACCTAAAGAAAAAATTTTTAGCTGTTCAAATAGGTATATAGAGATATCTTATTATATTTCTAATTAATTTCCTTAATGACTAATGATGTTGAACACTTGTTAATGTGTTTATTTTTCTGCTGTGTCTCCTCTCTAATGAAATGTCCTTTCCTACTTACTAATTGATTTTTATTTTCATATTATTAGGTGAGAGTTCTCTATTACAGGATATTGACAAGATATTTTGTTTACAAATATGTCCTCTTTATCTGTGCTTTGTTTTGTCATCCTTTTAACAAGATCTGCAAGAGTTGTGTGTGCGTTTGTGTGTGTCTGTGTATGTGTACATGTACATGTACATGTGTGTGAGTTCACCTAGTCAGTCATGTGTCGAGGCCAGAGGTTGATGTTGCGTGTTTTTCTCTTACTTTGCTCTCCACCTTGTTTTTTGTGACAGAGTTTCTCACTGAACCTGGGCCTTGCCATTTCAGCTAGATTGATTAACCAGCGAACACTCAGATCCACCTGTCTCTGCCCTCCGGTGATAGGACTAAGGTGTACGCCACCACACCTAGGCTTTTTATGTGGTGCTGAGGATCCAAATTAAGGCCCTCATGCTTGCATAGCAGGTACTCTGCCCACTGAGCTGTCTCCCTAGCCCCAATTTATCAACGTTTTGTGTTTTGAGAGGAGAGCTCCCTGTAGCCCCAGCTGGCCTGGAACTCACTAGACCAGGCTCACTTGATCTCACAGAGATCCATCTGCCCCTGCCTTCTGAGTTCTGACATTAAAGATGTGTGCCATCATGCCCAGCTAAATAAACTTTTTAATACATCATGTGTTTGGTGCCATATCTAAGCATTCCTCAACTACTTCCAAACTCCACCTACCATATTCCCAGGCATCACCAGCCATCAATCCAGAATCCACTTGCCAAGGGATTTGAGAGGGAGATCTCTGTCTCAGCTAAGTACCAGCTGATACGCTCTTCTTTAAATTCAAACTCAAGGAAGGAATTTTCTTCAGAACAAAAATCCTCAGCCCTGGAGGAGCTATTTGGAGTGGGGAGGGAGATAATTTTTGCTGACATATTTTTCAAATAGGAAAGTTTAGTAATTATGCAAGTGGGGTTGTATTTAATTAACCTTTAGGCCAGCTCTAGAGAGGCCCAGCTGTAAATGCCTGTGCAATGGACAGAACTCAGTGTTGGAAGGACTCCTGCTCTGGCTCCGTGAATAGCACCGGGAGAAATGAAGCATCGTCCATGTCCCCAGATGCCCTGCCACCCGGAGAATAATCACTCTTTCATAGGCTATACTGCTAAGCTCTGACCCAAGAGCCACAAGCATTTCTAAGCAAATGTTTTTATTATCCATAGCCATAGTTTCCCCAGAAGATTGCCTTATCTTGGGGGGTATCCCTTATAACTCTGGAACTACCTTTGTAGAAAATCTTATAGCGCCCAAGCAAAAAGCTATCATCCAGCATGTTGTCTTTTGATTTTGTCTCAGAAACCCTTTTGTCTTAAAGGTAACAAAATGGACACTTCCATCTGATACAACTCTTTGATAATTCTTATCATTCCCCAGATAAGTATTAACTGTTAAGATCTATATAGCTTGCAAACCCTAAAGCCTTTAAATATTCAAAACATATTTAACTTCTAGTATAACTAGATGAAAAATTCCCAGTGAATAATTCATTAAATTTTGGTTGTAACCAAAATAAAGTTAAATAAAATCCTCAGCTGGGTGTGGCAGTGTATGCTTGTAATCTTAGCACTGGGGCAGTTAGAGCTGGAGGATTGTGGGTTTGAGGCTAGAATGGACTACATAGTGAATTCCAGGCTGACCTCGGTTACATAGCAAGACTCTGTCTCAAAAAAGTAAGCAAATAAACAAATAAATAAGTAAAATCCTGTTACCTAGTCATCAGGATCTAGAATCATATCCGATATGGATAGATTTAGTAAGTTTGCATATATTTAGTAAAATATATGTGCAGTTTCATTTTCAGAAAAAAAATAAAGGATCATTTGGTGGGTTAAATCTTCTTTTAAACCAAATTTACAATATCTAAGTCTTCTTTACTGTTTTCTAAAATACTTTGAACTCATTATTATCTATTTTTATGGGGGGTAGTATAAAGAGACCCACTGCAGGCCATTCCTGACATTGCTTCTGTCAAGAACTGATTGGAAGAGCAAGCAGGCCTGGAGGCAGAGGGATGGATTCAATGAGTTCTTGAAGTCTTTGGCAATGGGGCATGTCTAGGATTGTAATTATGACTGTGTTTATTTATTAACATTTTTACTGGGCCATTTTAGTTGATTAGCACAATGCGATTACAAAAAAAGTCTGCAGCTAGAAGTTCTGGGAAATCTCTACATTGCTAGGAAAGTCTAGATATGATATCATTTCTGATTTTCAATGATTTAATTAAAATAAACAAGCATACAATAGTCTCCTAGCATAGTTTAAAATATGATGAAGAACTACATCTAATTGCTGAAAGTAGGGGCAATGAGAGTTAGGAATCTCAAGTTGTTTGCTAATTACTTCTTAAACTCTTCTCTGTCCAGCAGACAAGAATGTATTTTAAGGTGAAAGACCTGGGACATGGGTATCACTCAGTGGTGGAGCATGTGTTTAGTGATCCCCAGAACCTCCAAGATAAATACAAATAAATAAAAAGGAGAAAGAAGGCTGGGGCTGGGGTTCTGTTGGTAGAGTGCCTGTCCAGCATGCACCAAGTCCTGGGTTCAATCCCTACCGCCATATAAAAACTGGGTGTGGTGAAGCAAAGCTACGTTCCCAGCACCGGGGAGGTGGAGGTAGGCAGATCAGAACTTCAAGGTCATCCTCTGCTATGTGGATGACCTGAGCATGTTTATTCTGCTCTCTTCCTGAGCCTGATGGATTCGTCTTGTGACCCTGGACTCAGTGGAGGACAGACTAGCCCAGCTGTGATCATAGCAGCACAGGAGCATCAACCAAATAAAAGGCATGCATTCTGAGCTTCGTGCTTGTTGAAATATAAATTCCTCTAGAACTTTCAACCTGTTTATCTTTCCCAGCTACAAATACACAAATATAGATCAATTTCCCTTAGCATTTCCTTAGAATGCTGGTTGTCAAAGCATGGCTTGAGGACCTTGAGAAGTCCCTAACATCTCGGAGATAGGGGAAGAGGATATGCTAACAAAGTTGTAATTATTTTCATAATAGTAATAATAATCCATGTCTACCTTGCTCACTCTTCTTCTCTCTTGCATATACAGTGAAATTTTCTAAAAATTACTTAATATGTGAGATTGTAATAATTTGAGTGTTGAAGCAGATGTGAAAATATAGCAGTCTTTTTATTAGACCAAATAGTAAAGAAATTGGCAAAATGCAAAACAATGACATTATTTTAATGATTTTTTTGTTGTTTTGGAAAATCTTATTTTCATCTAAGTATGTTAATTGGGTCAACATTTTCCTGAGTTTTGTTGCTATTTTTAAATAAAGTGCTAAGTAAATATTGTAAGTTTTTTCCCAGTTTTTATTTCTAACAGAGCAAGTATCAGTAGATATAACCTTCATAAACAAAAGTTCTTTGGGGGCCTCAAATGTGGAAAGGAAAGAACCACAAATGTTTATTGCAGAGACCATCAGAATGGAAGGGTGTTGAATGCTTTCCTCCCAACATAAACAACCATCGCCATCAATCAGAGAAGCTGACAGACTGTTCCCTCACAGAAGGACGAATGGGGATTGTAGTTAGATCCTTCCCTGGGATCCCAGCCACCACCTCCTGCACATGTAGGCCGACTTGATGTAATTCGGCCCTTGCTGCATGTGGTCTCCAGCACTAGTGTATATGAAGAGGAAGCTTAAATGAAGGGGACTCCATCTATGTGAAGTCACACATTCTGGGATGAAACTTTTGGTGATGTAGTTCTTTAGGGGTCACCTATGGTCCTGTAAGTAACACCTCATCCATGTTCCTGTAAGTATGCCCAATAAACTCATTGGGGCACCAAGCTAGACTTGGGGAGAATCATTATTTTGGTCTGTTGTTGGTGCATTCTCTGGAGTGAAGCAACATCTGCTGCTGTCTCACCAGCTAAAGTTAACACAACAAAGGAAATCTTGGAAAAGATTGGGTTCCTTCACCTCATTTATAGGTTGAAAACTGATCTCCAGTGAAGTCAGACAGCTTACCTGATAGTCTGTGCTATAAACTACTGCAAAATGTAGTGGTTGAAAAATATAATGATGATTCATTTTGCCTTCAGATACAGAGTTTGAGCTGACCTTGCTCTGCTCCATATGCTTGGGGTTTCAGCTAGGGTGGCTGAGATGTCTTGCCCACCCAACATGCATTCTATATCTGACTTCCCCTCAGGGTCTTCCCGCACAGCTCCCAAGGCTTTTTCACAGTGAGCCTCTGTGAAAACACCAAGCTTTCTAATGACCTCGATTTAGAAGTCCCATTGCTTCCACCACATTGTAAGAGTCTTCACAGTGAGCCTCTGTGAAAACAAGCCTTCTAATGACCTCGATTTAGAAGTCCCATTGCTTCCACCACATTGTAAGAGTCAAGCAAGTCACACCACATTCAAGGGGAGGAAAGTTGGACCCCTTCTATTAGCCAGAGGAACATCAAAGAATTTAGGACCATCTCACCACAGTATCCGGGATGCTCAGGTACTCTGCCTTGGAAGAACTGAATCTGTAATTCAGCCTTCCTGGTTTTTAGTACACAGGACAACTTTGACAATTGTGTATAAGAAGATGATAGAAAGAAGGGAAGAGGGGCTGGAGAGATGGCTCAGTGGTTAAGAACACTGGTTGTTCTTGCAGAAGACCTGGGTTCGAATCCCAGCATCCACATGGCAGCTAACAACTGTCCATCTGTAACTCCAGTCCCAGGGGACCTGACAGCCTCTTTTGACTTTTGTGGGCATTGTATGACATGGGTGCACTTACCTATATGCAGGCAATACATGCATACACATAAAAAATGAAAAATAAAAAAGAAAGAAAGAAAGAGAAAGAAAGAAAGAAAGAAAGAAAGAAAGAAAGAAAGAAAGAAAGAAAGAAAGGGGAGAAAGCATGGGGCCTCCCTTCTGGGAATAAAGAACATTGTAGGAGGCCCTATGCACCCCTGAGGAGAGTGGATAGTTCAGAGATTGAAAAGGAAGATTGAAAGGCAGCTGAGAAGAGGCCACCCTGATGGAACATTAGATACAGGAGAGAACCTAATTTCTGCTTAAGATGCTCAGTTCTCTTCAGCAGCATTGCTGGTTAGTTGCTCATGCTGGAGATTGTAGGCTTGCTCTGAATGTGGCCTGCTTTCCCCCAGAAAAGCTCTAAAAAGTTCTCCAATGGAGATCTATTTTCCACTGACTTCTACTCCATGGCCTTCTGGTTGCATGCTGGTTGCTTGATGGTATTACTGGAAAAGATTTACTCAACTTTTATATAGAGGTTCTAAGGCTGTTGTACAATTCCATCCCTGGGACTTCCTTGATGCCAGGTTTTGACTCTATTATAATAAAACAATTCCTTATCAGGGTGTTCTCCTGTAGTCCATCTTATTAACTGATTTAAAAGTATTTTCCATGGTTGGTCTGAGAAACCCACTATTGACCAGTACACCTCCACAACAACATTCTGTACCTTTTGCTATTATTCATACACATTAATAATGTACCACAGAGGGGATGGGGATTTAGATCAGTGGTAGAGCCCTTGCCCAGCAACAGTGAGGTCCTGAGTTCAATCCCCAACACCAAAATAAATAAATGTATAAATAAAAATACATTATGCATCTTGAAAGTCTTGGTCTTTTTTGTGGACTCTGCTAACCAGACTTTATCCAGGCCATTTGGGTGTCTGTAAGCGCTTGTGTGCTTAGTTTTTAACTCAGCTCTGGAATTTACATTCATCTCCAGAAATTTTATCTCAATAAATTCAACCTGCCAATATCTATTTGAATCTAAACTCTGTCACCAAAACTTCTTATTATGTCACTTAGCTCCATATAATCAGCACATTTGTTAAGTATTTGTTCTAGACTTTTACATAGATTGTTGAATAAGGTTCAGCCAGCCGAGGCCTCTATCACTTCACTGGAGACCATCCTGTATGCTAACATCAATCTACTAATCAGCATCTTTTGGGTTCATTCATTCACCTAACTCTTGTTAATTCATCTAATGGTACTATTGTTTAGTCCATATTTCTCCATGTTGTCCACAATGATATCACGACAGGCCTGGACGAATGCTCCATTGAAGTCCAGATACATTATGTCTGCTGCACTTGGCCGCTTTCTAAATCCACTAACCCTGTCAAAGGAAATGAGACAAATCCGACTCTTCAAGCATGCTGTGTGTGCACTTTGAAGACTCTCAGATTTTGTTTGTGTTCTTTGCCCTGTCCAGGATCTTCCTGCACCCCACCTCACTTGTCTACTTCTATTTCTCACATGCTGCCCCCTTGATGAAGATTTGCTCCTCCACTCCAGGTATATTTCTTTGTATATATTTTCCCAAAGCTGTGAATACATCATATCCCAGGCTATTTATATCTATTTTCTTTGGCTTCATTTTGAATTAGCTATGAATTATTTAATGCATATTTGATGACTTTGGTTCAACTAGATCCTGGCGCCTACTGATAGTCATTTTTTCCCCAACATACTCATAAATCACTTATTCCAAATCCAGTGCAACACCGAGCATGGCCTCTAAATGCTAATTCCCAATAAGAAAGACCAGGGTTCCTTGGCAAAGTGGCTGTTGCCAGGTGTATGCAAAGGTGGGAAAGATAAGGCTGAACTATTCTGTTACTCCAATTGAAATGGAAGCTATGGGAAACCATTGGGGACCTGTCAAGAGAATCAGAAGCTGGGAAGAGTTCCCACTGGCCAGAGCTAGGATAACTTGAGCATTAAGGACAATTTGAGCATCAAGAATGCCACTGCAGGTGTAGGGAGATGGTTTAGTCAGTAAAGTACTGACTAAAGGAGGACCTGAGGACCTGAGTTCAGATCCCTAGCACCCACATAAAAAGTTGAGTGCATCGATCCATGAGCATTTAAAGCCCCAGTGCTAGGGGGACACAGAGATAGGTGGATTCCTGGAGCTCACTGGCCAGGTGTCTAGCCAATTGGTGAACTATGGGTTCAGTGGGAGCCCCTGCCTCAAAAAATAAGGGGGAGAACAACTGAAGGAGATACCTGAGGTCTACTTCTGGCTTCCATATACCCCTATATGAACACATACACACATACACCAGAGAGAGAGAGAGAGAGAGAGAGAGAGAGAGAGAGAATGCCACTGCAATGAAAGAAATGTAAAATGTGTCTGGATCTATGAGTACATAATGCTGTAAGAAAATAAAAAATCTCACTGATGATCTTTGCATTGTGCCAGAGAAAAATCTCAGCTTTCTGAAAAGTGGTAAACAAAGGCAAAGGATTCACCATTTACCCTGCCTTCCATGCCTACCACCACTTTGATACACTTTTTTTCTCCTCCCGCCCTCCCTCTCTCCATCCCTCCCTCCCTCTTCCTTATCTCCCTCCAATCTTTCCCTCCTTCCCCTCTTACTTTCCTTTGAGATCGTTTACCATGACCACGTATCCCAGGTTGACCTGAACTCATGATCCTCCTGCCTCAACTCATCAGTGCAGGGATTACAGGAGTTCACCACCACATCCAACAAGGCACAGCTTTCCCTTATAGCAGCATTCTAGCTGATTTATTTATTGTCTTCTCAATAAATAAAGTATGCAATCCAGACCATGATAACTAATGGCTCCTAAACTCCTTAGGTTCAAAGGGAGGGGGAACTTTAGTAGGAATAGTTCCAGCTGGGAATACTCAAGCTTCACAGAGCAAACCTGGCATCATAAAGGACAACCAGCCTTCCAATGCGGTACAGTAGGAAGAACACAGTGCCACCTTCGAGGTATGAAGCTGAAAACTTGAACATGTATGTATGTGATCAAGCCTCTACAGCCAGCTACCAGGTTACAGGAAATACATAAAATTTAGCATGAAACAGCCCCATGGGGACCCCTCAGTCAGATCTACATGTATAGCATGTGATTGATTTTCTTCTCAGATTATTCATAATGACTGAAGAGGTGCCTCAGTGGTAGAGCACTTTGTTAGCAGGCACGAGGTCCTATGTTTGAGCTTCAGCATTATAATAGCATGGAGAAAAGACCATTATTATTAATAGCAATTACTACTAATTATTATCATATAAGTTGTAAAGAGGAAAAGGAAGAGACTGGAATGAAATGCTTCTTCTAATAATGTGGTTATTAAATAAATAATTTTTAAAAAGATACTTTCAGAGCATAGTGATGCACGCCTTTAATTCTAGCACTCAGGAGGCAGAGGAAGGCAGAGTTCTGTGATACCAAGTCTAGCCTGGGATGGTCTACACAGAGAGTTCCAGGCCAGCTGGAACCTATACCTGCAGTGAGGCCCTGTCACAAAAAAAAAAAAAAAAAAAAAAAAAAAAGATATGGAAGAGCAGCAAAACCCAAGCACAATGCATGTACCAACTGTGGATTCTGAATCAAACAAATCAACTAAAACAAAACAAAACAAAAAAGCGGCTTGTGAACCAATCAGGGAAAAATGAACACTATTGAGAAGATGAAGATGTTAGTATTTTTTTTGGTGTGAAAATGGTACTGTGATCATGTTATTTTTTACACACACACACACACACACACACACACACACACACACACACACATATATGGAGAGACATTGAGCTAGCTAAGGAAGGAATTAAATTTCCCACTAAACAACCTAGTTCTGTGTGTGTGTGTGTGTGTGTGTGTGTGTGTGTGTGTGTGTGTGTAATGAGACTTGAGATGAATCGATAGCTGGGTGAGAGGTTCCTGATGCCTCCTTTAGGTTGTTCTTGGTCCTTTGTAGAGATGCACATTTTCCATGATCTTTTTGTTTTCAATTTACAAATTTGTGTGGAACCGTTACAGCAGTCCCCATTGTTTTCAGAACTCACCTTCCTTTCCTTCTGAAAATCTGTTTACCAGAAGAACAGCCTTTTCATTCCTGCTTCAATCCCATAGGTGTGTGTGTCGGGGGGAGTGCTTGCATGTGTGCATATATGTAGGTAGAGGACAGAGGACAACCTCTGGTTTTGTTCCTTAGGAGTTGTCTACCTTGATTTTTGATTTATTGTATTTTATTTTTTTAGGCAGGGTCTCTCACTGATCTGAAGCTTGCCAAAGCTAGCTCAGCCAACCAGCCAGCCCTGAGGATCCACCTAGCTCCACCTCCTCACTGCTGGGATTATAACGCATCACTGCACAGTGACTTTTGGTTTTTCTTAATAGGTTCTGGGTGTTAAACTCAGGTCTTCACCTGTATGGTCAGGTGGGCTCTGGTCCCTGTCTCTGGTGTTCACACTAATCTTTCCCTGCTGAAGCTTATTCTCTTTGACAGAAAAGACAGAATCAAAATAAGAGTTTTATTCTGTCTTCTTCGTCATTTCCCAATGTTGAAAAAAACAATCCCAGATAGAATTTATCCCTTTTATTATCTGGCTCCAAACCTAAAGAGGTCCTATTGTTAATGTTAGAGTTAAAAAAATTTTTTTGCTTTATTTTTATTTTATGTGTATGAGTGTATTGCTTGCATGTATCCAAGTGCACCTGTGTTGTGCAGTGCCCATAGAGGACAGAAGAGGGCATCAGACCCCCCTGGAACTGGAGTTCCAGATGGTTGTTAGCCACCATGTGGGTTCTGGGATTCGAACCCAGGTCTTCTGCAAGAAC
The DNA here is from genome assembly GCF_000622305.1 of Nannospalax galili. Lineage (NCBI taxonomy): Eukaryota > Metazoa > Chordata > Mammalia > Rodentia > Spalacidae > Nannospalax > Nannospalax galili. The sequence goes on from NW_008332097.1 coordinate 1,592,002, forward strand.
AGCTAGTGCTCTTAACCACTGAACCATCTCTCCGTCCCCTTTTTTATAATTTTTATTTTAGCATATGAGTGAATTGCCTGCATGTTGCAAGTGCACTCGTGTCATGCAGTGCCTGTGGAAGTCTGAAGAAGGTGTTGAATTGCCCTGGAACTAGAGTTAAAGACAATTGTTAGCCACCATGTGGGTACTGGGAATCAATCCCAGATCCTCTCCAAGAGCAGCCAGTGCTTTTACCCACTGAACCATCTCTCTAGCACCCACTGTTAGAATCTTAAGTCTTGCCATTTTTACAGGTTGCTGTTAAAATTTAGAATTACTTATTCTGCCTTTCCTCTTTTATGTGGGGGCTGTTGGTTTCCTTGGCAACCTTTTTTTCTGAAGAATTCTTTTGCTCATTTATGGTATCACAGTAGACAGAGGATGTGCCACAATTTTGGTGATTCTATGCAGTGTTGGTGAGCATGGGACATGGATGTGCTCATGCTCTGTTCTGCAAGTACAGAGAAGGCCACTTTCCTGCAAGTGGGTGATGTGTTCAGAGCCTTTCAAAATACATGCAGTCTTGTGACCAAGGAGATCCCATGTTAGCCATGAATCCTAAGCTCATGCATGTACAGAGACACTTAGTCAAAAGGGTACTCAGAATACTGTTTTAAATATATTTAATGAATAAATTAATATTTTACATGTATGAGTCTTTTGCATGCATGTTTATAAGTGACTGTATGGGTGCAGTGCCCACAGAGACAGAAGAGGAGTCCCTGGAACTGGATTTATGAACAGTTATGAGCTACCATGTAGATACTGGGAACTGAACTTGGGTCTTCTGCAAGAGCAGCCAGTGCTCTTGGTCACTGAGCCATCTCTCTAGCCCCTATATTTCATTTTGTAAAAATGTATATTTACATATGGAAAGAAGATTGAAAAGATATGTAGAAAGATAGAGTATTTGCCTTTTATTCTCTTCAACTTGTCTTATACTTGCAATAACACTTTTTATAGCAGATAGCAGATATTTATTACTTTGAAATAAGAAAAGGAAGAATAAAAATAGGAATTAGAAGGCAGGAGGGAGCTGAAGAGATGGCTCAGCAGTTAAGAGCACTGGCTGCTCTTGCAGAGGACCTGGGTTTGGTTCCCAGCACCCACATGGTGGCTAACAACCATCCATAACTCCATTTCCAGGGGATCTAACACCCTCTTCTGATCTCTGTGGGCATTGCATGCACAAGGTGCATAACATCTGTGTACTTATACATATGAAATAAAATATTTTTAATTTTTAAAGTGAAGAAAGCCAGAGCCAGCTCAGGTTATATCACACGTCTTCTCTTGTTGGGTGTGGCCTGTTGTGACCTGATTAACCCCCAAGGGCCATCCTCAACCTCTCCTGTGGCATTTTAGCTGCCTGATGTTCAAGCACAGGAAGGTATGGACAGCTTAAAGGGATCCTGAGATATAAGAAAATTTCAACATATGATAAGAAAACTACTACTTCATAGTGATTACTTGAGAACCCTGTGTCATGAATATGGGCCTGGCCAAGACCAGTCCGGGAGACCCAGTGTGGCCTCAGCCCTGTCTCTGGAAGCACAGGTCTGGCCCCAGCCTGGGCCATCTGAGAGTTTTGTGGCTCACCTCACAACTGGTAATACTGTGTACTCAAGAGATTTCCCTGGGGTTTGGGTTAGAGCTGGCGGGTTCTGCTCTGTGGTCTCTTGGGGTGATTTGTCAGACTGTTTTATCTGCAATCATGCCTGACTTTCCTTGGGCAGCCTTCCTGTCTCTTCTTTTAAAATCTCTTTTCCCATTATTTTTCTTCAAGCCCAATCTCAAATGGTAAAAGCTTTATGAATAAGCAAAGGTCCTTGCAGGGAGTTTATGATCAGAATCTTCACCCTGTAATTCTCCAGGCTGCTGTTTAACTCATCATGGTAAACAAACAAGAGGAGGAAAGAAATATGCATTTAAACAGAAAAATGAATATTCCCATTACATCTAACAGGGGAAATATTCCAAACATGCATGCTGTAACCATTTTATTGTCTCTGGCTCCTGAGGTCTAGGACACGTGGTACCGGTCCCCGAGTACTGGACTGCATTTGCCTCTAAATTCTGAATCAGCTGAAATTCACATTAAAATGCATGATGTTGCAGTGCATTACTGGCAAACCCCACAAACTTCCTAAATACAACACAATGATATGAACAAACCATAACAACAGGATCTTTTGAAAACCAAGAAAGGAAAATATTTTTAGACATTTTCAAATTCTATTCATATCTATATCTATATCTATATCTTTATCTATATCTATATCATCTATATCTATATCTATATCTATCTATCTATCTATCTATACCTATATCTATATCTATATCTATCTATATCTATATATGTCTTTCAGGCTGAGCAGTTGAAGACAGTAGCCAGCACCAATTTTCCCTCAATGCCTCTCAGTGGGCTCCTGGGGCTGACTGAAGATGCAGGCCTTGTTACTGGAACTAATCCAGGTGCGATGGCTGCAGCATAGAGTCCTAGAGGACCAGGAGCAAGGCAAGCTTCTCTGATGGGTTCAGGGAATAAAGGAATAGTGGTATGATGGAACAGTAACAGCACAGGGAAGAAAGGAACACTAGAAATTTTTCTAGAAGTTCCTTCTGTCACCGTAGGATTTCTTACCTGTGCCATTAAGCTCTTGGTATCCTCATATGAAAATATGCTTGGAAAAACAACACACAAAATCCTTTGAAGCATAGAGGGGCAGAATCCTTTGGTTTCAAACTGTCCACACAGCTCCTTAGGCTCTTTCTTTCATAGAAAATATATTTACAAGAGGATCTCAGACACATCTTCCACAAAATCAGTTCACAGTCATTAGGAAGGGTTCTTGCAAAGTCTTATCTCAATCCTTGAGGCAACAAAGGTCTTTGCCTAGATTGATCAGCAATAGGTCAGTCCAACGGCCAGTCCAGTGTGGGTTCTACACCCTCAGATTCAATGCCAAACTTTCTGATGCTGTGCTATGGGGATCTACTTTCAGTTCAGTGGCTCCCCTACCCCTGCAGATCTTAGGTTTGGTCCCTCTCTAAATCATTCAAGACTGAACTGTGTTCACACCTAGGGTTAGATTACTAGTACATAGTAACTGCTTAATCAATGTGGGTGCCATGAGGAAATGATGGTCCAAGGCTGGCAAGCCCCGGGAAGTGTGTTCATGAGCTCCCTGGACTGGAGTGGCAGAGTAAAGGTCTTACCTGCACATGTAGATGAGGGAATTTTGGTTTGAGAATCTTTGCAGGCTCCCTGGACTCCTGCACTGGACAGGACTATGGACCTGGCCTTTCCTGAGACATGTTTCTCTAACACACTTTGAATCCCTCATGTCTCTTTATCCTACACTGCTCTTGACCTGGCTTCATAACCATCATTGGACCACAGCCCTGAATGTATCTCTTGACTTCCCTGCTGCCCTAGCTTCTTTCCCTTAACTCTACACTGCCCTCAGTCTGTCATTCCGCAGTCCTGCAGGACTGGATTCCAATCTCCTGTCATGAGTTTCATCACAACTTTTTTTCTGTGTACCCTACCACATGTGTTTTCTGTTCTAATGAAAATGAAACTGAACTTTGTGTAGATTCCCAAATGCTCCATGTTCTCTTTGCTTTTGGAATCTTTGACTACCACAGATTCTTGTGCCTGGAATCTTTTTCCCAATTCATCACCATTTTATTTACTCATTCCTACTCAGCTGGTAGTACCCAGTTATCATACAGGTCATCTCTTCCAGAACATTCTCTGACACTCGAAGGAGTTATATATTTCCTGTGGGTCTACAGGAATCTCTTCTCCATGGCAGCCTCACTCTAGAACTAAGGCTGACAAAGTGACCGCCACTGCAGTGAGAAAAGAGCAGAAGAGATAGGAGGTGACTTGGATGCTTCCTCTGACTTCCTTGAAGTCACACTTATACTTACATCTAATTGGCGTTGCCAAAACAAGGCACACAGCTGTATCTTACTTGTAGAAGGAAGGAAAGAAGAATCCTACTAGGTGCCCAGAAGTGTGCAAAAACATAAATATTTGAAAAACAGCCTACGTGATAACATGCCTTCAGTAAGTCTAAGCTTAGAAAAGCCTCAATAGAGTTGATAACTATAATAAGAAATGTCTAAATGCATGGGGGTATGAAAGTCATATGGGAGGGAACTATGGCATGATTGAGAAGTTAAGAAATATAGTGAAAAAAAGGCATCTTCAAGATGCTTGACTGTAATAGGGAGAAAAATAATAGCACCACTGGGTGTGGCCAAGGAAGGCAGTGGGCCTAATTGTTAATATGGGTCTGAATTGAACTTATTTAGTAACATCCAGAGGCACAAGAGTTTGAAGCCCCAAGAATGATGAAGAGTTGGGTGGCTCCCTAGGCCAGTGGAAGGGACCGGACTCCAAAGCACAGAGAAGAGGCAAGCTTGAGATTAGATACAACTTCCTCCTCTGAGCAGCAAGAGCAATGGAAGAATGAGACATGGGTTGGTTTATAGACTGAGAAGCAAGGGTTTTTAATGTATATTTTTACTAAGTTTTTGTGCATTTCATACATCTTAATCATAATTAGACCCCCTTTCCATGTGCACCCCTCCACAGCAACCCCCCCAATGGATTTCATGTATTCTTTCATATATGTTAAGGCCTATAAAGTCAAGTTGTATACCCAGGTGTCCCTTGGTGTGAGTTCATTCACTGGAACAGTGTCAGACTATCTAGTATCACTCCCTTAAAGAAGACCAACTCTCCCTCACCCTGCAGTGATCAGCTGCCAAAAGTTCCTCAGCTAAGGTTGGAGCTGCCTGCCCATTTTCCCAGTTCTATGCTGGGCTTTTGTCTGGTTGAGTTTTCATGGCTCTTGTGCATGATGCCATTATTCTTGTAAGTGCATTTAAACGAGTACCAAGAAGTCTGGGAGACTCTGTTTCCTTATGGTCATGTACCACCCCTGGTTCTTGCAAACTTTCTACCCTCTTCCACAATGGTCCCTGAGACCTGGGTGGGTGAGGTTTAATATAGGAGTCCTGTCCAGGGACACACACTCTGCCATCTCTTATTCTCTACACTTCGGCCAGTTGTGGTCTTCTGTGTTCATTGCCCTCTGTTGTGTCAGGAAGTTTCACTATTGAGAGCTGAGAGATGTATTGCTATTCTCTTTACTCCATGCTCCACTATGTTCCATGAGCACTGGTTGTAGAGATTCCATTGTCACTTAGGGATGGACATCTCTCAGGCATTTATTCTCTGTGTGTGGCTAGTTGTAGAACTCTGTAATAGTCTCCATCTGTTGCAAAAAGAAGAGAAGCAGGAAAATCCTGTGCAATGGATTCTGTTATTGTTAGGAACTTAATTTATATATAATTATCAGAATGTTCCAGGAATGGTGGCATATGCCTTTAATTCCAGCACTTGGGAGGCAGAGGCAGATGGATCTCTGTGAGATCAAGGTCATCCTGGTCTACATAGTAAGTTCCAGCCACTGTCTCTGAATGCCCTTCCTAGGTGAGTCCTACTTCAGGTATCATGTAGACAATTTTAACTGCCAAACACAACCTTCTAGGCAAACAAGTTCAGTGAAGATACGGCAATTGGCAGTCAGAGCTTATTTATATTTTATATAAATGAGTGTTTTACATGCATGTATGTGAGTGCACCACATGTGTGTGGTGCCTGAGTAGGCCAGAAGATAGCATTAGATTTCTTGAAACTGGAATTTCAGGTGATTGTTAGCTACCATGTGAGTGCTGGGAATAGAAACCGGGTCTTCTGGAAGAGCAGCCAGTGCTCTTAACTGCTGAGCCATCTCTCCAGCCCAGACAGTAGTTTTAATACAGCTGTTGAATAAAACACCATTTCTGCCCAAACTCACCAGAAACATTCTGGGACATTACTGACCCAAGAATCTTTGGCCTGACCCAACTCCTATCTTCAATCTGAAGATAGTTGCTCAGCTCAAACTGTATTCACACAGGTTGGGGTATTGCTTGATTGAGAATAAACCTGTCTGATCGTTTTCTTTGGCACATGAGAAGATACCTTCAGGGTCTTAGAACACTGCTGTCTCCATCTGGGACATTAAAACTTGGGTTCTTCTGGCAGCTGCAGGCCCAGGAAATTTTGATCCTGTCCACTAGCACTCTGCAAGTATGGTTAGTTCAGGATTCCCCTACCCCCGTCCTTTTTCAAACAGTTTTTTTTCTTTTTTTCAGTTTAGACAGAAAAGGCTCCCTGCCTAATTTAATTTTGTTTCTCCTTTCTTTGTTACAAGCAGATGTCACTTTTACATCTGTGACTCTGATCAAATGCCCTGTGTCTCCCCAACCAACAGCCCAGCAGATGTTACTACTATTAGCCAAAATCCAGCAAAAGGTAACAGGCAGTCCCTTCTGCTAATTATGGCTTTGTATGGGGGACATGAGGGAAAGGAGGGGAACCAGACTTCCCATGGGGAGGTCCTTAAAGAACAGATATGGGGATCAGCAACCCATCACAAATATAAAGTATTGCACTTACATTTGAGTTACTTCAAAGCTAATCCAGACATACAAACACCATCTAGAAGTTGTCCATAAAGTTCCAACCGAAGCCCACCCAACTAACCAGGGATAAATGACTTTTATCGTGACATCGCCTCTAACACTTAATACCTACATAAGGAATAAAGCATCATATTAACCATGTATAAATACCATCATAATGTAAGGTGAAACATATAATTAACTTATCTAATATATATGGTTCTAGTAAATTCCTAAAGTGTGGAATGTTTCTGCCTGATTGCTTACTTTTCTCCCATTGATACCCTAGAGCCTGCTCCCTTATTTGTTACCACCTTCTACATACGTTATAAGCATGCAATGGGAAAGATGCATATCTAAGCCCCATCTAAATTCCAAAGCCAGTGCTCAGTCCACAATTCTAGAAGACTCTGCCAGTATCATCGCCATCACTATCAACATCCCAACACTGGTGACTAGCAGTCACTGGAATCTTCTCAGGCACAAGCACTATGTTACTTTGCAGTATTCTATTGCCAAGAAGGCAGTAATTGTTAGTTTCACAGTGCCAGGAGGTTAGTTACCAAAACCTGAAAAAGTTCCTTTATGAAACATGTGAATTTTGGTTACTATGAGAAAGGAATATGTGGCAAAAATTCTTGGTGGGGTGGACCATCAGGTTGGAAGGTGCTCTGGCTGGTATGTTTCTGTTTTGGAAAATGGTGTTCCAATAAATTCTGTGTAGATTATTTTCTTAGTGCAGGTGAGTGAGAAACCTCTAATTCTATTTACTTGCTGCTTGAAGCAATATTTAGAGAGAGTTAAGGACAAACATCGCCCTTTAGTTCTCTGGCTGGGAGAATGCTGGCTCTGGTTCGGAGTTGTATCTTCCACAGGGCAGTTGGTTAACTGAGCACTGGGGCAATTCAGATGCAACACTAAATAAAACAATCGAAAAGAAAATTCCTCTGAAACTCTCACTGGTAATATTTTATTCAAGCTCATGTTATTGTGCCTTGCCTACGGTAAAAACAGTCTCAAAACAGCCTCCTAGGAGTGAGGCATGAGAGGGCTGACAAGCATTTTCCCATGAATCGCTACTACAATACAATGGCATTTTGTTTGCTGTTTTTGTTTCCTTGTCTTCTAACATTCTTTCTGACTTTCAAGGAAAAAAAAGAAGAAAAAGAAACCCTCCTATGAATGGCAAAGAAAGGGGAAGAAAGGTTTCTTTTAAACTTTCAACCTTTTTCATTTGTTAGCATGTAAACATTTTTTTCTTATATGCGCTGGTAATCTCTTCCCTTTCTTGTGCTTTAAATAGCCTTTCCCCCCTTTTACCACATAGGATCGCCTTTCCATTATTGATTTAGAAAATCGGCAGGGGAAAAAAAGTCAACCTTGTACACATATTAAGACAGGGGAGTCAGAGGAAGATGGATCAAACCATCCATCTCTCCATGTGGCCATTTATCTATCAATCCATCTCGCTTCCCACCCGCCTCTATTAAAACAAATAGCAGGCACTGTACACACTGCTGGTTGGCTGGAGTTGTGATCTGGACAAAAGGTCTGTTTGGGGAAAGGATGCTGAACCTCTAATTCTATTTGTGCCGGTTGAAAATCAGGAGGGGTTTTTCTACACTTCACTTTTATTAGATTATTTCTTATAGATGGTTTCTTTTTTCCTCCCAGACGCGTGGTGGAGGCTGCTGAAGCAGTTGGTCCATAGTTGGAATAATTAAATTAACCATTTGGTACAACTTTTAGGGGCGAGCTCGCGTGTAGAAAGCACAACTGGAACAAAACAGGGCGTTGGGGCTGAGGCTCCAGCCTGGCCCAGCCCCACACGCCTTTCATCTCTGAGCAGAAGCAGGACCCTGGGCCACAAAAGACGGACAGAACAACGACCGGCCTGGGCTAGGGGGGAGGGACAGTGTCACCGAACAAAATAAACCTACAAGGCCTACAAAGGGAAAGATGAAGTCAAGAGCATTTGCTCATCCGACCGTGCGATTCCAGCCCTGAGCGGTTAGCTTTTACAGAAAGGAGGAGACGCCCAGCACCCGGGCGGGGTGAGCTGGGCACCAGGGGGCGTCTGGAGAGAGGTCTCGGACGGTCCCCAGGAGAGGCCCGGCAACTTGGAGATGGCTGGCGCGACTGGGTGGAGGCGGCTGGAAGCCAGAAGCGGTCTCGGAGCCAGACTGCAGGGCAGGGAGGGCCAAGCCCTGGGCTGGCGCCCTGCACTGGCTTCGGCTGGGCCGTCTCTCCTCCGAGGGCATCCCTCAACCCCTCGCCAGGGTTCCTAACTCTGGCTCCTTGTTGCGCCTGCCTAATCAACACAGTTCCCCTGAACTACACATCAGATTCCTCTCCCTCCCTTTCGCAGAACTTCCCCTCGCACCGTAAAACTTGAAAGTTCCGCACTTTACCCCCAAATCACCCAAAACTGTTGCCGTGAATGCGCCTTCTTCCTTCGCGTTTTCTTAAGGGTCGCCAGAGGCTGCAGAGGACACAGCTTGGAATGGTCTGACGCTCAGATCGGGTGTAGGGCTCTGACCCTCGGTTCAAAGCAGCTGAACCGGATGGAGCTTCTGGTGAACACACGCTCTGCACCGGGCGGGGTGGGGGACGACACACAACACCCCAGGTGTACCAAGAGAGCGCCTGGCACACTGTGAATTGCCTGGGCCTGGGAACCTAAACCCTTTTCTCCCAGACTCTGTAAGCATCTGTCGCGCAGAGAAATGCGCTTGAAGCTCAGCTCACCCCCCTTTCGGAGGAACAGGCTAGCAGGTGTTAACCTAGTCTATGTACCTCATCCCCAGAGTGCAGGTCTAACCTACAAGGTCTGGTTCAGAAAAACCAGGATGCACAATTCCTTTTTCTCCTCCACCCCTAAATCCTAGGGAGCAGAGGAACTTGGACAATTGCAGCTTTGTTCTTGACAACCTATCCCCCACCTCCCTTAAGAGGATAGGGGTGGGAGAATAAGAGTGAGGGAAATTCTATGTGGATTCCGGGGGTGGGGTACAGGCGCCTCCCGGTCCAAATGCAGATTCATATTCATGAGAGCGATAAATAAAGACAAATCCACGCTGTAATAACCCTTGGATTCGCATCCGTCTTTGCTGGCCTTTAGGTTCAGGGGACTGAAGACAGATGTTTGCGTCCCTTTTCTCCTCTTGTCTGGTGACCATAAAGAAAAACCATTTAGAGTGTTGCAATTTGTTTCCCGCCGCAGTAAAACCTTGTTCGCATTTATTTTCATTTTGCCCCCGTGCACAAAAACGTGCACATTGGTCACCAAGGGCCCTTCTTTATCAAATACGCATTGTACAACATACAACTGCAGTAAAACTATCAGCTTTGCTCATAAAACTATCACCAGGTTCTTCCGTGGATCCCACTGCGGGAACTTCGACTTCTGGCATACGGAGGATGCGCAAACACCCGAGACACCGCTGAAACTCACCCTGGCGAGAAAGACAGGGCTGGGGGCCCGCTGTCCTTGCTTAATCCATTAAGGCGTCTGCAGCGGTTTAGTGCGCAATAAAACAGGGTGGCAGTGGAGAGCGGGCGCCCATCCACTCCCCGGCACTAGCATCGAATTAAACCACTTAGTTTGGCAAACACTGAACGCCTAAATGCCCCTATAAAGACTTTATGAGTTTGTTACTTTAATTACTGACTTGTTACAGAGCACATAAAGGGGGTAATGAATGCAATAAAACTAATTATCTACACATTTAATTCATATAAAATATCCAGGGTTTGTTTACACCACACGGCGATTCAACTAAGCATTCCCCCCTCTTGTCCACCGAGAGGAAGGATTTAATGAAATATTTTCCCTTATTCTACTAGAGTCTAACGAACCAAATGAAAATTACCCTCTGCTTAAATCATGGGGCCACCGAGGTCCACAAATCATGCCTAGCTTCTTTGTCTGCACATCCTTGCCAGTACCCAAGAGCCCAAGGAATCTGACAAGGAAGGTGCCCAGCCTCCCTGTTGCCTTGTTTGTTTAAGTAGCAAGGGCTGTGCTAGTGAAGTAGTAAAACCTACAGGGCAAACAGACAGCAATCCTCTGTGGGAAGCCCCAAGTCTGGAAATTGTGAAAAAATGGTGAAAAGGTGAGAGAGAGAGAGAGAGAGAAGGGTGGAAGAGGAGACCCCTTTGGGTACGTTTCCTTTTGGGCTTGGTAGGTACAGAGTAATTAAAACCAGGAAATAAGAACCGCATGGAAGCTCCAAGCCCACCCCAGCAATGCAAATCTCCACCAATGCTGACAGATGCAGTGGAGGGCGAAGAAACTGTCAGTGGAGAATCCAGATGTTTTACATTCAAGAGCTTTATTGGGTTGTTTATTTCTTTAAAGTGGCTATCTACCTTAGTCTCTGGAAAATACATTAAGCTTCGAGAAGAAATTCAATTGATAAGAAACTGTTTTTTCATCCCCTTCAATAAGGTGTATTTTAAAGAGATCTGCTTATCATTCGCATAAACCTCCCTGGTCCGCTTACTCTGTGTTAAAGGATGCCTGAGTCTTGCCAATGTCCCAGTCCTTTATAGCATTTCATGCACTTCGGGGGGTAGGCTTGTTGTTAAATTGAGCGTGTAACACTCTTACAAAACAGGTTTTCTATGACATCAAGGTTTCTTCTCCCTAACCAAGAGAAAAAAAAAAAAAAAAAGACGAAGAAGGGGGAAACACACACTATCTCAATTTATGCCTAAGGTATATGATCAGTTAAAAAGGCTTAAAAGCTCGGGGAAATTGGATCAGGGAGAATCGTCACCCAACTTTCATTATTTCCAAGTAGTGTGATTGAATTAAAGGGCAGGGAGCTGGTTAGAAGGGAGGATCAGGGGCTCAGTGCGTAATGGCGTGGTATTAAATTCTAATTAGAGATGCAGGAATCAATGATAGGGAGGTTGGACAGCTCAGTTCCCCAGTGCCAGCCCAATAGACGGATGAGTTATTGTCATGTAAAAAGCGCCAGCAATAAGACCAACCGCTTTGCTATTGTCCAAGTGGAAAGAGCCAAGTTTATTATGAGGGCTATATGCTCTAGAGACCTCAGACAAGGCATCTCATAGGAGGCTTTTTCATAAAACTAGGCTCTGCTGGTAGTAAGGAGGCCAGTTTGGAGGCAGGCGTTGAGCTGAGCACATCTCCCCACTCCAGCCACCTTCTCCACATCCATCTTTTATTTCATTTTTCCACTTGGCTGAGCCATCCAGAACCTTTTCAATGTATAAAATGGAATATTCTTACCTCAATTCCTCTGCCTACGAGTCCTGTATGGCTGGGATGGACACTTCAAGCCTGGCATCAGCCTATGCTGACTTCAGTTCCTGCAGCCAGGCCAGTGGCTTCCAGTATAACCCGATAAGGACCACTTTTGGGGCCACGTCCGGCTGCCCGTCCCTCACGCCGGGATCCTGCAGCCTTGGCACCCTCAGGGACCACCAGAGCAGTCCGTACGCCGCAGGTAAGGACCGCCAGCTCTCTCAGCCGAAGAAGCCGCCTTTCTGCTCGTATATAGGAAAGCCTTGATTGCATTTGAAAATGGAAATGTGTTTAGTATTTACCAAACGAAATTTGCTTACACAAATGAAAGAATTTATCACGTTAGAAGCGATTGCAGGGAGGGGTAATTCACTTACAGGGTTACACTATCCTAGTCACACCCGAACCGCCAACAAAATTATCTTAAGCTGCCAAAATGATAGGCATAATTTATTTACTTTGCGATGAGACGTAAAGCTTAGAAAATAATTAAATAACAAAGAGTAAAGCTCATTACTGGTAGTGTCTCTTTTTTTAGGAACCGACAGCGGCTCACACCTCTTTGGCCGGTCATTTTTATGATCATTTCTTTAATTTATTATTTTTTTGCAGCACTATCCCCCAACTTTTGGGCGTCGTCAACTTCTGAGAATTGAAAAGTTGCAACCGTGCAAGTGAGTGGAAACTTCGTGTTTGGCTTCCTGATACTCCAAGTGATGTTTTTAGACTCTTTTCCTGCCGAGAGCACTCTCTCCAGTTCCGGGCCTCAAGAGGTCTCCAATGTGCCTATTTCAATCCACCCAAAGGCACTTGGGCCACAAGGATCCCGAAAAGTCGGAAATCCGCACCCGTGTTTCTGTATATTACTAATTTGCTGGATTTTCTCGGCAGGTCCCTTCGACTAAGCTCCCTTCACGACGGAGTCGGCAGCGGTTCCCGAGCTACAGGACCCTTGGTCCCCACATTCTTGCTCGGCAGCCCGCTCACTCTTGTCTCCTCTGTCACCCTCTAGTTCCCTACAAACTCTTCACTGACCACGGCGGCCTCAACGAGAAACGCAAGCAGCGGCGCATCCGCACCACTTTCACCAGTGCGCAGCTCAAAGAGCTGGAGAGGGTCTTTGCTGAGACGCACTACCCGGACATCTACACTCGGGAGGAGTTAGCCCTGAAGATCGACCTCACCGAGGCCCGAGTCCAGGTACCCGCGCCTCGGAGACTGACCCTGCTCCGAGTGCCGCAGGGGTGAGGGTGAGGGGTGGGTGCTGCCGTTTCAAGTTCCAAGTCCCCCGGCCTCGCGTAGCAAGGGCTCGGGGACCCAGGGTGGGTCAGACAGGTCGGACTTCGAGTGGCTGAGCGAGGAAGGCTTAGGGCGGGCGCTCTAGGAATTTATTCAGAGCTGCAAAGTATTCAGTCTTGGAACTTGAAAGAGCAAGGCGTTTTTGAGAAGACGTGCCTAGTGGAAGAAAAAGTGCAGGCTTTGTCACGTATCTTCATAGTTACCACCATCAACACCATTGTAATCATTTGGTTGTCAAATGACTCCTAAGTCAAGCGCTTTGAAAAGCTTAGCACCGCGGTGTAAGGTGTACTCTTCTAGAAAATAGGACTTGCATCACATTTGCAAGGGGGCTATTACTCCATCAGAATCAGAAACCGCATCTTAGTCTAACCTGATGGGAACAAACGTGCTCTCTCTACGGAGTGAACCTGCCCAGAAGGACGGTGCACACCACGGGAGGCTCCTCCAGGCAAAGGCCAAGGATGAGCTGCAGCCTCGGAATCCGGAGGCGCCCTCCCTCTGTCCATTAGAGCTTAACTTTAGACTTGAGAGGCCCAGGAGGAGATGGCGAGCTTGGGGGTTGTTCAAGAGGCAAATGGAACAGGGCACACCGAAAGAAAGACTCGTTTTAGAGCCTTCCTGGGACCTGCGACCTTTGTACTTCTCCCTGAAAACGTTACTTTTTGATCATGTTCACACCCTGAGAAGTTTCTCAGAAGACTCCCTAGCAGCAAGGTGGGCAGACTTGGTGGGCTGGGAGCACGCTTTGGTGCCAAAGGCGGAGAATGCGTGCGTGCGTGTGTGTGTGTGTGTGTGCGCGCGCGCGCGCGCGTGTGTGTGTGTGTGTGTGTGTGTGTGCGTGTGTGTGTGTGTAAAACCATCTGAAACGAACTGGGTGTTCCTAACCGCCGCTTTGTTCTTCCTTTTCTCCTCGCCTGTTTCATCACCACTCCTCTTGGGCCAGGTGTGGTTCCAGAACCGCCGCGCCAAATTCCGCAAGCAAGAGCGCGCAGCCGCGGCTGCAGCCGCCGCGGCCAAGAACGGCTCCTCCGGCAAAAAGTCCGACTCCTCCCGGGACGACGAGAGCAAAGAGGCCAAGAGCACCGACCCCGACAGCACCGGGGGCCCGGGCCCCAACCCCAACCCTACCCCCAGCTGCGGCGCTAGCGGTGGCGGCGGCGGCGGGCCCAGCCCGGCGGGAGCTCCGGGGGCGGCGGGGCCG
>NW_008332097.1:1606492-1715431 GCF_000622305.1 Nannospalax galili
AAGGCTGGGCTCCGGGGCCGGGCCCCATCACCTCCATCCCGGATTCGCTTGGGGGCCCCTTCGCCAGCGTCTTGTCTTCGCTCCAAAGACCCAACGGTGCCAAAGCCGCCTTGGTGAAGAGCAGTATGTTCTGATCTGGGCTGCGCAGCGGCCGCGGCGGGCGAGCGGGGCCGGGCGGGCGAGTGGGCGAGCGTGTAGGCCCGAGGCTATTGTCGCTGCTGCCGTGGCTTAGTCGTCGAGGGCTTAAAGTGGGGGCCCCTTCGCCAGCGTCTTGTCTTCGCTCCAAAGACCCAACGGTGCCAAAGCCGCCTTGGTGAAGAGCAGTATGTTCTGATCTGGGCTGCGCAGCGGCCGCGGCGGGCGAGCGGGGCCGGGCGGGCGAGTGGGCGAGCGTGTAGGCCCGAGGCTATTGTCGCTGCTGCCGTGGCTTAGTCGTCGAGGGCTTAAAGTAATCGCGATATGAATACCGAGAAAATGACGTCGCTCTCATTTCAACCCCACTCCTACCCCCTTCCTCAAATCCCCCCAACAAAACAAAACAAAACAAAACAAAACAAAAAACTTCCCTGGCTTCACACCTGCCTCGGGCCGCGCAGAGGCCAGGGCTCCACCTGCTGACCAGGGGCTGTGCGCAGCGCGGCCTGGACTTCGGGGCACTCTCAGGGGGCTGTGTCTGCGTGTCAGGTGTATGTCTGTCTCGGAGAATGTGTGTCTGTGGCCCAAGCAGGTGACAGGGAGAGATGGGAGGGCCACAACCAACTCAGTGACTTCTTAGAAGAAAAAATAAAAAATTTGGAAGGCAGCAACCAGAAAAAAGGACCCACAAAAGTTTAAAAGTCCAAGTGGAGGGGAAAACGAAAAATACAAAGGGGGCAAAAGGAGGTGCAGTAACTGGCGCTGGGGGCTTGATCTTGTGAACCCCTAAATTCCCGCGCTCCTGACTACAAGGACTGTCTTGGGGCTCTTCTTTAGGAGAGAACAGAGGCGCCTTTCCAGCCCCCGGTCCCCTCGTGTCCTTGGGTTTGGGCCACCACAGAGACCACTCGCTCAGACTGTCCTGGCAGCCAAAGTGACTTTCTGGAGCCTGCTTGCCTGTCCCCACCTCGCTGGAAACCATCTCGCCATTAGCGCAATTGAATCCCACACCGTGGCTACACCCAAACCCGAATCTTCTCTTCGCAGCCTCTAGGCCCTGAAAGATGCCCTGTACATGAGATGCCTTTTCATCCACGAACTCAGCAAACTGTGTCTCATATTTCACAACGCTCCTCTTCTCTCCCGCCACCCCCACCGGCATTTTCTCCTTCCACCAGCTTTTACTGAACTTTTGGGCACTGCTTTGGATTGGAATCAACTGCAGACCACGTAGCTGGATGCAGAGAAATCTACCGAGCAAGGGAAAGGCACACGCGCGTTTGCAGAAAGTGTCTCGGTTTGCGTTTCTGATGGAGTGATCCGAGCTGGACTCATCCTGTAGGGTGGATGGACTGTATAGTGATGATTCCTTCTCTGCGCAGTTTAGACATCTCTGTTGGGATTTTGGTTTTGTTTTTTATTTTTACTTTAAAAGGCACAAACTATAGATATTAGTTGAATGTTGAGGCTTTAACTTTTTTCGGTATCTTTCTACAACTGTGTTCTGTGATTCAATTGTATCGTGTTAATATCAGTACAGACTGTCTATGTGACCGTATGTTTTTCTCTTCTGTAGTCTCTATGGCGTGTCTTTATGGCGTAATAAGGTTCTCACGGGTTCAATTCCTTTGTGTTTAGAGAGACCAGGTTCAGACAATGGTATATATTTTTGTTATCAGGTGCATGTCTGTCTGATTTCTTTCTTTCTTTTTTTTCTCGTTGGACTATGTTTGTGAACATAATTGTCATAAGTTATGTTTCAGATTTTCAAATTTATTTATACGTGTTATAATGAATGCTTCTATTTAAAAGGGAAATATTTCTACATGTGCATATAGTTTTCCAAGAGTGTACCATTAACTTGATTGTTGATAATAAAAACAAAAAGCAAGTCTAAGCAATTGAATGCTTTTCTCTTGGTTCTTTTTTATTTATCTAATTTTAAAATGTTAAGGGAGGGCAGAGATAATGGCATTAAACAGCAAGAAGGCTGCACTGTCAATCTAGGTGGGTTGACTCTGTTAATCCAGATGCTTGGTATGTGGTCCAAGTTTTCAAATTGAGCAGCTAAGTCTGAAATTTAGTGCTTGGGATAAGAAATTGGGTGTTTCTGCTCTGTGCTGACTTGTTTCCGAGTAAGAATGCCAAGCACCAAGCACTGATAAAAGTGTTGCAGGGTGTCCATGCTGCTGGCCACTGTGGACTTGGTGGTACCTGAGATAGGGTTTGGTTACTGGTCTTTGAAGTGGACTTGAAGTGAAAGCATGGATTCTGTGTGCAGGAGCCTGCAGGACCCATAGCAACCTATGAGGTCTGAGTGATCCAGATTCCCCAAGCCTCATAGACTGCTACCACCAGGATATCCTAGTGTTTCTTTGTGGGCAGGTGGATGAGGAAGGTGAAGGGTTTGGGCCCTAGAGCATTTCTGAAGCACTGGTAGGCTTGGAGAAATAGCACCAATATTGGACTTCAGGAAGTACCGCTTGTGCCTTTGTGCATTGTCTTGTCCCCCCTTCCAAATAAGACCACAAAGCAGGCACAGTTCCTGTCCTCATTGTCTTTTAAACTGGTGAGGGAACATTTCTGGAAGAAATTAACTTTTCAGGAGCCTGTCTGTTCACAAGAGGTCAGGCCAACCTTTGAACCCAGAAATCTGACTCTAGAACCTACCTAATCACTATTCAAGTGCTTCCCAAAGTGTGGCTCCCAGACCTGAAGCATCAGCCTCACCTGGGGATTTGTCAGACACATTCTTAGATCTCACCCTAGACCTCTCTCAGGGTGAGGCCTCGAGGTGGGCTTCAGTCAGCTTTATAAGGGATATGAGAGTTGTCGAACTACACAGCACACTTTAAGAAACTCAAAGGTTCCAGAATTCTGACTACATTGGAAGCAGCTTTGTGTGCACATGTGAGATTCTGTAGCCACAATGGTCCCATTTTAGAATGAAAGAGTCATCATAACAGCACCCAAACACCATCCTACCTCTTTCTCTCTTGAACTGTTTGGGCCACTTTTCAAGCAGGAGCCTTGTGGGTTTCTGACTCCCCTTTTGTACCCCTTTGCTAAGGTCTTAACAATCAATAATTCTGTCTCCTCTAGTCTGAAAATAAGCAGCTGATGTGGCTTGAAATTATTGGGGCTTCTCAGCTTCTGCATCCAAATATGGCTTGCATTTGAACAGGCAAATTTATTCAGAACTTCTTGTTAGACTATGTTGCAAGTTATATTTCAGATTTTCAAATTTATTTATACATTTTATAGTAGATGCTTCTATTTGATTTTATTACTAAAATTGTGTGTGTGTGTGTGTGTGTGTGTGTGTGTGTGTGTGTGTGTGGGCTTATGCATGTGTGTTCAGAGCTGGAGTTACAAGAAGTTATGAGCTGCCTGTGGTGGATGCTGGGAATTGAACTGGGGTCCTCTGGAAGAACAGTATATACTGTTAACTCCTGAGTCATCTCTCTAGCCCTGAGTGTCTTTGAAGGAAAATAGCTCTCTATGTGCATATAGTTTTACAAGACAGTCAAAACTGTGGCTCATACTGAACTTCTAATTATCTTTTACAAGGGCCTTTAAATAATCTTCAAAAAATTCTATCTCAAAATGTCCCTTAGTAAACGCTCCAAAACTACGTTGCTTATAAATAATGCCATTAATTGTGCTAGTCCAAATACCAATGATCACTAGATCCCTTTAGGCTCAGTCTTTGGTTGCAAATATTACTTAGAAAGTCAGAGAGAGGCAAAGAAAAGAGCAGAAAGTTATTGACAAAAATAAAAGAGAGTTTAAAGCCCAGGGAACACTTTGGCCCAAGGAAAACTGTCTTCTGGAAGACTGTTTCCTCTTAGGCATGAGGCCCACTTGGTAAATAACCATGAGCCAATGGACAGACCAGCAGGACAAATGTTTTAGAGAAGGCAAAACCAGCAAAGAGAGAAAGATAAGAGAGATGAAAAGAAGAGGTAAAACCAGATATGGTGAGTCATATCTATTTGTAATTTCAGTACTGGAGAAGTGGAGGCAGGAGAATCAGGAGTTCATGGCCAGCCTGGGCTACCTGAGACCCTGTCTCAAAAGTCATAAATAGAGCCAGGTGTGGTGGCACATGCCTTTAATTCCAGCACTCAGAAAACAGAAGCAGGTGGATATCTATGAGATCAAGGCCAGCCTGGTCTGCATAGCAAGTTCCAGGCCAGTTAGGATTACAGAGAGACCCTGTGTCACTGCCCCTCAACAAATCATAAATAAGTTGGGTGTGGGGGCACACACCTTTAAATTCCAGAACTTGGGAGGCAGAGGCAGGTGGATTGTTATGAGCCCGAGGCTAACCTGGTCTACATAGTGAGTTCCAGGCCAGTCAGGGCTACATAGTGAAACCCTGTCTCAAAAACAATCAAACAACCCTTTAGTAAATAAATAGGAAAAAGTCAAGTAGCTAAAGGAGAGCACTTGAAAATGCCAGTGAAGACCCCAGTAATCCTTTCAGATGGGTTAGGATGAGGGTCCCCACCTTCCCTTTTCTTTGCTTAGAACTAATCGAGTGTCTTGACTCTAAGAGAAACTCTGGGGTTGGTGAGGAAATGTTTTCTTGTTTCCCTTACCCCAGAAAACAGTTTCTTGAAGGATTGCATTGCAAACATCAGGAGACACACAGGCTTGAGTATTTCAAATATTATCTTCTTTTTAATTTGGGTCATCCCTGTTTCTTTTTGTGACCCAAGAAACAAACTGTTGGGAGGCAAGTTTTTGATCAAATGCTAAGTACTGTCCCTGTAATATGGTAGAGCCTAAAGGCAGGACATGGTGTCTCTGGAATTGTGTCACTCCTTGGAGCCCTGTACAGTGTGAACAAGCTCACTTTCACTTTTCCTCTCCTATGGAATTTGCATTTTGGCTCATCAAGGTATCCTTTTTCCTGGCAACCCTGAGAACACATGTGATTTCACAAAAGCTTCGTGAACTGATGCCAGATGGCCACCCCAAAGCCAAGTCTCCTTTAAAATGACCCAATACAGAGAACCCAAATGGCTTCAGAGGGGAGCTGATAACCTAGCAAATATTAGCTGCCCGTATCATTCCACATGCTTCTTCTCTGAAGCCACATCAGAACTTTAGGAAGACAGTCTATGGTTAAATGGAAATAATCCTCAACTCAAGACAGGGATAATACCTTTGAACCTAATTCATCAACCACACATATGAGTAACAATATAGACCGAGGGTTGGTAAGGGATCAATAAAATATTACACAACAAATATCTGACATGGCAGTAAGTTTTCACTAGGTGATAAGGATGATGGTAGTAGAAGCCTTAGATACTTGCTTGATTTTCAAAGCTCAGACCTCAGAAAGTTACATAAAGCCGTCAGAGGCATGGGTCAGTGACTCTTTTTTAAAAATATTTTATTTATTGCTTTTTAATGTTATGTGACTGACTATATTGCTTGCATATGTGTAAGTGCACCTGTGTCATGCAATGCTCTTGGAGGTCAGAAGAAGGCATCAGATTCCCCTGGGACTGGAGTTATAGAGAGTTGTTAGCCGCCATGTGGGTGTTGGAAATGGAACCCTGGTCCTCTGCAAGAGCAGTCAGTGCCCTTAACCACTGAGCCATCTCTCCACCTTCATGGGTCGGTGACTATTATAGTGAACAAGTTGTTAATGCTCAAACCAGAAAGATGGACGTCAACAAGAACCATATTGGGTTGCTTATTCTTCCCAGTAAGGGAAGGAGGTGTCTTCAAAGAAATCAACAGCCAGGGAACAGTACAAGCAAATGTGCAAAGGTTGGAACTGGAGTTATAGATGACTATTAGCTGCTATGTGGGTCCTCTGCAAGAGCCAATGAAGTTAAAGCCAGTGCTCTTGACCGCTGTTGAGCCATCTTTCCAGCCCCCTACCACTATTCTTACAAGAAAAGACTCATTTTAGGCCACAATGTTACATATCAGGCCCAGGAAATCAAAGGCAGGTGAAAGGGCAACAAGAAAGATGGTGCTCAGATGGGAATTCACAGTGAAGCCCAAGTCCTGAGTGGGATCAGGCCGTGGGAATCCTGGAGGAGGGAGAATGTTTTCTGCAAGACAGCACACTCACAGTTAGGTCTCCTCTTGTAAATGAACAAGACAAGGAGTAGCCAGAGGCGTGGAACAAGAAGAGAGAAGAGCCTTGAACTGCTGAGGGCAGAGCATGAGTCTGGACAGGAATGGACATAGCCTCTAGGCTTGTCTCCATGATGACAGACACATGGCACCAATGACAAAAACCCACTCAAGCCCTTTGTTTTCCAACCCTGATTACAGGGTGGTTGTCCATAATCTATGTGGATATACAATGACCAGTCATCTTCACTTAATAGTTCTTCCACATGGGAAAGCAAAGCACAGTGCAAAGACTTAGGAGCTCATTAGGGAGCCAAGCAAGTTGATCTGGGTCAGGTCTGTCTCTATCACCAGGATAGATGTTCTGGATTATGTTAATTTTAGTTTAATAGTGGGGTTCTTAACATTCCATTCATGTGGGAATTGCCTAAAGGAAGAATATAGTCAATAGAACTACAGCAGTCATTATAAGTACCCGTGACTGTCACCAATGAAAGTCACAAATGCTTGCACTTAGGTTGGTGTTTTTACAGTTATATTGACATATGATTTGCATTCATTATTATTTGAAATTATGATAATGATTGCCTAGCCATTATATATTATTATTGAATGCATTAAGAACCTTTCTATGTCAAAATTTATTTTAAAACTTTTTTTGTGTTGTTGGGGATCAAACCCAGGTAAATGTCTCACACTGAGCTACACCCCAGTCCATTACAAACATTTTCTGATTACTTTGCCTTAACTGGATTCTTCTGGCCGACCTATGCATTTTTCCTCAGGTTATCTTTTTTTTTAAATTTTAATTTATTTAATTTTTTCAAAGTGACAAAATTTGGATATATTTATTGTGTACAATGTGATATTCTGAAATATGGACACAATATGGAAAGGCTAAATCAACCTTACAGATTCATATCTTTATTTTTCTTTTTGGAGATAAGATCACCTAAAATCTGTCTTATTAACAATTTTTTAGAGTATAGCCCACAATTATTTACTATTGCCACCATGTTGAACAAATAAATTTATTGAAATTGTTACCCCTATAGAACCGAAATTTTGTATCTTTTGACTAACATCTCCTTAAATTCCCCTCAAGGCATTTTACATTTTGCATTTAAGCATATTATTTTGAGGAGGGGTTCATGGGCATCACCAGTCTGCCAAGGGACACATCTGTGGCACACACACATAGCTAAGGACTTGGGCTTGGAGAGATGGTTCAGTTGTTAAGAGCACTGGCTGCTCTAGCAGAGGACCCTGATTTGGTTCTCAGCACCCACATTACACATAACAATTGTCTGTTACTCCCATTCCAGGGGATCCAACTCCTTCTTCTAGCTTTTGTGGGTATTGCACACACATGGCACACCTACTTGCAACCAAAACACACACATGAAATTTAAAAATAAGCAAATGGGGCAGGAGAGATTACTCAGTGGTTAAGAACACTGGATGTTCTTGCAGAAGACCCGGGTTTGAATCCCAGCACCCACATGGCAGCTAACAACTGTCCGTAACTCCAGTCCCAGGGGATCTGACAGCCTCTTCTGACCTCTGCAGGCATTGCATGACAGAGGTGCACTTACCTACATGCAGGCAATACACGCATACACATAAAATAAAAACAATAAATAAAATTTTAAACAAACAAACAATAAATAAATAAATAAAAAGGCTAAGGACTCGGGCCGGTTGATGAGTGCAAGATACTACATCCGTCTGCAAAGACCTGCCTTTTAGCAACTTTCACTGGAGATATGCAATCATTCTACATTTTTATTTTAAAATATTTGATCTATTATTTTTATTTTATGTGTATGAATGTATTGCCTGCATGTATGTAAGTGCACCCATGCTGTGCAATGCCTTCAGAGGTCAGAAGAGGGCGTCATAACTCCTGGAACTGGGGTTATGGATGATTGTTAGCCATCAAACTTTCCCTGTTTCTTACAGCCTCCTGAAATTCAAAGCTATGGGGTCTTGCGAGGTCACACCATTAACAATATGGAAGCAAAGATCCCACCCAAAACTCAGCCTCCTCACACATAAGCTAAACAGCTTTAAAAATAACACAGGAAAGTAAATTTGCATTTACCTACCTGTTTACTCACTTTTCTTTTTCATCTGAACCTAAAGCTCTTTGTTGTGTCAAAATATCCCAAGGCTCAGTGATTTAGCAATAATATTGCTTTAGCTATAGTTCGATGTCAAAGATCTCCCTGTGGGGAAAGCCAGACATCAGGAGGAATTAAGGTCTGTTACCTGGGTGTAATTTCATTAGGGACCAGTGGATGATTGCTTGCTAGATGAATTCTCAGAGGATTTAAGTAGTGACTTCCAGAACAGGAAGAGCCTGGGTATAAAATTTAATTTCTTTAAGACCACTGTGACAGCGCCACCTCAGGCAAAAAGGGAAGGTAAACCTGGTTTGCTTGAGACACAAGTTATAGAGTTTTCTTTTATTTTTCCTTTTTTACATTAATTTTTAAATTTTATTTATGTGTGTCTGTGTGTGTGTATATATAGCACATATGTACAGGCATTTGAGGAGGTCAAAAGGTTTCAGATCCTCGGGAGCTAGTTACAGGTTGTTATGAGCTGCTCAACCTGGGTGCTGGGAACTGAACTCAGGTCCTTTGGAAGATTAGCAAGCTCTCTTAACCACTGAGCCATCTCTTCAGCTTTGGCATTGAGCTTTTTGAACAACCTATGTTGTTGTGTTACATACTCTCCTAGCTATTTTACATGTGTTGTCTTTCAAGAATCCTGAGAGTTGATGTTATTGTTCTCATTTTACATATGTAAAAAACAATTCTTAAACAACTTGTTCAAGATTCAAAGTGACTAATACCAGAGCTGAGTTCCAAGCCCTTGTGCCTGTGACACTGAGGCCCTATCAGCTGGAGTTCCTTAGGTCAAGAAGAATCACTGCCATAGCCTAGAATTCAGTACTGCCCTTAGCTCATGCCTCAGGCAAATGTTAGCAAGGGCAGAGGGAAGAATGGAGATAAATGTTCTGGGATTACACGGAGGTGATGGCTGTACAAAGTTTTTGATATGCTAAAACCCCTAAATTATGTCCCCAAGAAGGGGAGATTTTATAGTATGTGAATCATAATTAAAAATGGAGACTGACATGGGGCTCTCATTACCTCATTTTCTTCCTCTATAATATCATGGATTCCCTAAGCATCTTCTGTTTTGATCTGAAGTCAGGGCAAAAAGTCTTACCATTTTCTTAACCAGGTAACCCTTTTTTGAGACTAGAAAGAATGAGTACTCTCTAATATTGGTTTAAAACTTTGGGGAAAATTCTTAAGGTGTGTAACCTTTGCTGATCATCATAGTAATTTTTTTCTGATCTTGTCACTGAAATTATGAAAATATCCAGACATTTTAACAGTCCCTAGCCTGGACCACATGTTGGGACAATCCTCCATGGAAGTGCCTCATTAGTACCGTCCTTCCCTTTCACTGAAGGAAAAGACTGAAAAGCCAGACTTCAGAGCCATTCCAAAATGTCTGAGGTCATACATTTTCTTATGTTGAGATTTCCATTAAGTTCACTGTGACAGAAACAGATCCAACCTTGGAAAATTCTCAAGAGAGTACCACTTATTACAGAAATCAGAGAACCTCACCTCAAAGATCATTGGTGTTTCCTGTAAGGTCCTTGAGAAGTACAGAGGACACCAGTGTAGGAGGCTACCTAAGATGCAAGCTGTGCTTTGAAGAGTTGATTTCTTGGCTTTTCTCACAATTGTGTCTGTCTGTTAATCCAGGATTCTTCTACCCAGAAAGCGTCTGTTTTAATTCTCTGCTAATCCTGTGCTCACTCATGTGTTAGAGAATCAAAGCTTCCTCATGATCCATAAAGCTCTTGCCTGCAGAAAGGCAGTGTTTGTACACAGTCCTACCCAGCCGATTACGTATTCAGGAGCATTTTGCTCTCTTGTGCTATTTATAGATCATAAATCCCATCCATGTGGTGGCCAGTGCTGACTGAGACTGTTTCAGGTGTCTGCTGGGCCTGAGAAGCTGAGCAGTCTAGATAGGACCACATTTACATGACAACCCTATACTCACTTACTCTTTCGAGGGAATACCATTCATCACCATTATTGCTAGATTTGGTTAAGACTGGTTTCTGAGTGAGTCACACCTACCTGTAGAAAAGTAGTTTTTAATAAGCAATAAAAAAACTCAGAATAATTCATGATTTCAAAGTTTTAAAATTTATACAGGTAATATGCACACAGGGTACAAATTTAAATGATTGAAAAGTTTAGTGAGGTGTGTCTCTTCCCCTACTCTGCTCACAAGCATCCAGTACTTGTAGCCTCTGTATCCCGAGAAACAGTCTCCCTCAACCAGGTATGCCTTAATCCCAGCGAGCGAGTGGTTATGAGTTTGAGGCTAGCTTGGGCTAAATAGCTAGATGGTGTCTCAGAATTAAGAAAAAAAAGTCTCTCTCTCTTTCTGTGTCTCTGTGTGTCTGTGTCTGTGTCTGTGTCTGTGTCTGTGCGTGTGCAGGTGCAAAGATGGAGACATGCACATTATTTTAAACAAGAGTCAGAAAGTGGCAGATGACTTAGCTGATTCAGCTGTGTTGTCATCGAAGTCCATGATCATTTTGCAATCTTAGCAGTAAGATACTTGTTTCCAGTTTTTATTCCCCTGGGAATATAATTTTGATAGTCTCATCAAAACTCATCTAGAAATATAGTCTTCATTGTGAAGTGAAGAGGGTGGACACCTAATCTAAGACATTTGGAGGTGGGGTCTGTGGGAGGTAATGAAGGCTTATGGAGGCCATTCATTAGGACTGTGGCTTCACAGGAAAAGGAGATACAGCTTGCTTTGTCTCACTGTGAGTACCCTATGTTCCTCAGGAGTCTACACGGTCTCCACCATCAAGAAGGACCTCACGTGATATGGCTGCCCAATCTTAAACTTCCTAGTCTTCAGAAGAATGAGCTAAAGAAACCTTTATTCTTTATATATTACCAGTTAGTGGCATTTAGTTACAGCAACAGAAAATGAACTAATATGTACATGTAAGCATAACTGCTGTGATAGTAATCTTTATTATCAGCATGACTAAATTTAGAGTCTCCTAGGAGATGCACCTTTGGGTGTGTCTATGAGGCTATTTCAAGGAAGACTCATCCTAAATCCCTACCTGAATGTAGTCTGAATGCCCAGACTGAATAAAAGGAGTGTAAGGAACAGGAAAGTCAGACGAGCACCAACATTCATCTCTCTGCTTCCTTAGATGCAGTATGACCAGGGCCTTACAGTCCTGCCACCATTACCTTCCTTCTTTTCAAAACCTGTAGAGCATCCTACTGAGACCAGGTGATTCTGCACAGAACAAAATAAGGAAAGTCATGGGGATGGCAAAATATTGCCGTGGTGGTTGGGACATTCTGGAGGTCGTTTGAGCTTGAATAAGATGCACAATTCAGTGAAGCACGGAGCCCCAATTCGAAGTTCCATGGATGTTTAGCACTTGAATGCCTTCCTTCAAGGGAATCCGTCAGAGACATGACAGATGAAGTGGCAGACCTGGAAAGCAAGAAACCTCCTCCTTAGAGATGGGGGTTGAACTTCTAGGGGACCGGGATGGGAAATAATTAGGCCAAACTAATCGGGGGGGCAGATTCCCCCAGACAGTGGAGAAACTAACTTCTCTGACTGGCCCTGAGACTTCCTCACCCCTTTTAATATATTCTTTCCTGCCCCAGCCAAGGGGAAAAATTTATTTTTGAACAATGCCAAAGAGACCTTAAAAACACCACTTCCCTTACTCCCCAGAAGAGGATCCAGACCTTATTTCCCCTTGGATGGGGAGGAATTGGATTTATTTATACCCCACTAAGTAGCACTGAGGACAGAAATATAAAGGGAGAACTTAATTCTTATTAGAGAACCCCTGTGGTGTAGCAGACCACTTAGACCAGTTCCTAGGGTCCCAGCTTTATACCTGGGCCTGCTTAATGTCTATCCTGAGCATTCTGTTACTGGGAGAAGAGAGGATGATGATCAGCAGGTCAGGGGGTTTTTGGTGCCAGAGGTTAAATTCCCCAACCAGGACCCGATGAGACAACAATAATGAAGTCCATGGGGAACATAGGCAGGACCTGAGTGAGAGATCTGCTGTGAGTGAGGGATGAAAAGTGGTTCCTCCATCTCAAAATATCAGTAAGGCTTTTAGTATCAAACTAGGAAGGGATGAAGGTTCAGCTGAATTTTTTTTTTTTTTTTTTTTTTTTTTTAGATACACTAAAGAGACAAGATGAGAAAATATTCTGGATTAAACCTGGAGGATTCTTTTGGCCAGGGAATGCTTAAACTACATTTTGTGATGAACAGTTGTTCAGATATTTATTAAAAGTTACAAAAAATAAAATCGGAACAGAGTGGCTTGGTATGGTTAGGTCAGACACCACCTTAGATCATGTAGTCAGTCCCCTGGAAGTTACTTTTCTAACTGGGTAGAATCTCCACGCAAGCCTCTAAAGGTTTTCATTCAGGACGAACTGTTTCTTAAAAAGTTGTTTTCTAAGAGACTTTACTTTGAGTCAACAAGGATGGTCACAGATCTTGTCTGATTTTAGCCTACTCCAAGCTTAGGTGAAACAAAATGGCATCAAGGTTCCTTTAAGGCACACCTCCCCATTTTCTGCTTTCTTCACAGGTTCCTTTCTAGATACAGTTTTTATGTAGGAGGAAGCCTAGGAGAGAGGAGATACAGATGACATCGCTGGGCATTTACCATTGGTGGTGAGACCTGGGTTTCCTTTCCTTGGTTTGAGACCATGAACTTCCTTTCTCTGTTCCTCTGCTTTGCTATTTGGGGCCCTGCATATCTGAGGGCAATTTTTCCTGCTATCAGTCTAACTTAACTAAATGATTTCTTTTTTAAAAAAATATTTATTTATTTATTTATTTATTTATTTATTTATTTATTTATTGGTCTTTTTGAGACAAGGTCTCCCTGCAGTTGCAGCTGGCCTGGAACTCACAGAGGTACACTTGCCTCTGCCTCCCAAGTGCTGGGATTAAAGATGAGTGCCACCATGCCTGGAAACTTTTTTTTTTTTAATGTATATGAGTATATTGTCTGCAAGTGTGTAAGTACACCCACATTGTACAATCCCTGAGGATGTCAGAAGATGACATTGGATCCCCTGGAACTGGAGTTATGAATGGCTGTTAGCTGCCATGTGTGGGCCAGAAATTGAACCAGGGGCCTTTACAAAAGCAGTCAGTGCTCTGAGTCATCTCGCCAGTCCTGGTGCTTTCTTTTTTAAAGAAAAAGGAATGTCTGTCCACATATAATCTGTGAGATATGTAAATCCCCTGTAGCTTGTGTGCTCTGATGGGGTCATCAGCTCATCTTATTACAGAGCTGAAGTCACCACAAGCAAAAAGTAATCATGTGACTCTGTCACCATCAAGATGGAGGCAACCACATGATACTCATATTGGTTGATGACATCATCAATATGGGGATAGCCATATGACTTGGTCACCATTTTGGTTAATTATGGGTGCGCGGGTTTCGCCGAGCTCCAGCTGCTGGCTGGCGCCTGTCTCTCGTGCACCGGTGGGGCGGTCCCGCCTGCTGCGTTGCTGGGGTGCACGCGTGTCAGGCACCACATTGCTGAGGGCCTCCACGACTACTGGATGCTGGTGACTCTACTGGTCACTGCGCTTCCAGGCGTGTTCTGTTCCAAGCTACTGGGCACTCCCTCTAGGTTCGAGACCCGTAGGCCCCGGGGTCACGAGGGGAGGTGTGGGAACAGCGAAAGCAGAATCTCTGGGAGTCGTTGTTTACAAAGGGACAGCCCCCTCCGGAGAGACTGAATCGTAGGCAGTAAGACACAGAACTCAGCTCAGTCAGACACAGTGGTACAGCTCCTTTATTCAGTGACTCAGCTCGGCTCCAGGTCTTAGTGATTCAGCTCTAATTATTGAGGGAAAACCAGGATACTTTATGCTGTGGGGGTAGTGGTAAAAGCCTTAGCTGATAGGATGCCCCATTTACATGTGGTGGTGGGCTTCCACCAGGCTGCCAGACATTGTCTGATTATCACACAGGAAAACCTGACAGTTCCTATGCCAGAGACCAAGTATCTGTGATGGCTACTTCAAAGATGAGTCAGGAAGAGAGTAGGGGGAGCGCCCTGCTGAGAAAAGGAGTCCTTCCATTCACGCCGAGCGGGCATGCAGCTATCCAGACATGGAAAGACTACAACCCAAAACAGCAGGAGTCCCCAACAGTTAATGGCATTAGCAATATGTAATGTGACAGTGGGACCTTGCCACCATCTTGGTTAATTCAACCACATGGCATAAACCAAAATGATGGCACCCAGATACACTGGTACTACTGAGTTCTAGGGGATCATGGTACCCTGGGGATTCCTTGTACCACAGGCATTTAATCATATGTCTCAATTCTTTTGCATTTTTTTTTCCTTTTTGTCTTTCACCTTCTTGGATTCTTAAAAAATGTTTTTAAATTAACTTATTTTTATTTTATGTTATGAGTGTTTTGTCTGCATTTAAGTGCACCCATAAATGCAATGTCCATGGAGGCCAGCAGAGGGCCACAGATCCCCTGGAAGTGGAGTTGTAGATGGATGTTGTTAGGTACCATGTGGGTGCTAGGAACTGAGCCCAGGTCCTCTGCAAAAGCAAGAAGTGCTCCTAGCTGCTGAACCATCTCTCCAGTCCCACCTTCTTGGATTCTTTTTTCAAAAATATTTTATTTTTTTATTTTTAAATTTTATGTGTATGAATGTTTTGCCTTCATGTATGTAATGCACCCATGTTGTGCAATGCCCCACAAGGTCAGAAAAGGGCATTTGAACCCCTGGAACTGGAAGTTACAGATGGTTGTTAGTACCATGTGGGTGCTGGGAACTGAACCTGGGTCCTCTGAAAGAGCAGCCAGTGCTCTTAACCACTGAGCCATCTCTCCAGCTCCAGCCTTCTTGAATTCTTAATGGGATCATAGAAAGCCCAGAGAGACTCTAACACGCACTCTATTGCTATGTGATATGGCTAGTGTATTTTTATGTCAGGAAGGAAATAATACTAGATTAGACCTCCATGACGGGATTTTGGAATTTGAAATTGTTTTGCATGACAGATTTACCTATTCCTAAAGGGGACTACTTGGATTTTGATTTTTTTAAAATATATATTTACTGGTTTCTAAGGGTGATTGCTTTGGGTTTTTATATTGTTTAAATAATATATTTATTGATTATTAAAAGGGAAATTAGAGTTTTTCTAGCCATGTGCCTCTAATACCAGCCAGCTACCAAAAGTAGGTGATACTTCCTGATGACTAGACCTGGGAAGTTCATGTGAATTTTCAGCACCTCAAGACTAAAACTTGCAAATGCTCAGATATTGCCTGTGATCTGAAAGGATAGAATAGTGCTGCAGGTGAGATGAGATTGGGGCCACTGTTGTGATGGTACTACAGCAGAGTGTTGATGACCATAATGGCAGGAGATTAGAGATGCTGGCTCTGCGCGGTCTTAATGTCCACCTCTACCTGGTGTTAAGGACCTAGTTTTTCTTTGGCTGAGACATTATGTTCTTTCTGTCCTCCTCGTCCACCAATTTCTATTCTACTATGACTTAGGTTCCCTACAGCTTGTGTTTTCTTTTGTTGCTCTGTTATGCACAGGCTAAAGAGAACAAGCATTCTGACATCTCTTTCCAAGTTCCTTTAGGCATTATTGTTTTCCAAGTTCCTTATCCTCTAGATTATTGGGTCCAAGACTGCATGTGGGAAATTATGATGAATTTAAAAAATATTTTATTATTTTTATATTTTGTGTATGATGTATTACTTGCATATATGTAAGAACACCTGTGTTGTGCAATGCCCCCCAGAGGTCAGAAGACGGAGCTGGGTCCCTTGAAACTGGAGTTATGGACAGTAGTTAGCCGCCATGTGGGTTCTGGGAATTGAACCTAGGTCCTCTGCAAGAGCATTCAGTGCTCTTAACTGCTGAGCAATCTCTCCGACCCTATAATATGGCTTTTAAAATCCAGAACAAAAAAAGAAAAATCTAATTGTTTTCCTCATTCAAGCCTGGTCTAAAGTTAAACTAGGAAAAAAAAAGTGGCCTCTACTGGGAAGTATCAATCAGAGTTTTATGTTAGCCTACACAGGATCTCCTTATAAGTGGGAGAATGCTTATTAAGTTTGCAAGCTGTCTGCCTGTGTTTACAGATACAAGCTAACTGTGGGTATAACAGTAAGTGTACAGGTAATATTAATGTATTGCATTATCTTATGTATGTAATTTGGATTTAACTTTCTTTTAATAAGGTGAAGCGGCACAGCACTATCTTCTAAGAACAGCAACAACAAAACAAACTGCTGCCTTCTTGAGTTCAGCTGTGCCTACTTACAAACGATTATCACAATTGGGTTTGTTGACTGTCCACGTTCCTTTGTAAAAGGAGGGATAAGCAGGGTCATTGGACCCTCACCTGAGTATTCAGTCATTCCTCTCCCCCCGAGTTGTATGCCATTCTGTCCTAATTGCATGTGATCTTCTTGTCTTGGGCAGAAGCTAGAGTGTATAGGCTGGGGAAGGTTAGAGAGAGGGGGCTCCACACATGAGGCTATAGGGAAGTCATCATCCATGCTAGGTGAAGACTTTCCAGTGTAGTTGATTTCAGGTCACCCACATACCTGTTAGTAACCCCTCACCCATACTCTGTAAGTAAGTTCAATAAACTCCTTGGTTACCCAGGGTGAACTTTAGTGTACATTGATTTGTCCTTAGAACCTTAGGAAGGGGATAAACAATGCTTAGTAACCTCCAAAAGAAAATTCTCACAACAGATGTTAAATTTGTTTGTAAATGTTATTATGTCTCATGGTATTAAGAAAGAAAACCAATAAGTAAAAGATGTCAGAAAGACATAGAATTGGAAATATTTTAATAAAGAAAAATTTATGCATGAAGATTAAGATGGCCTAATGTTTCCAGAATGAAAAAGAAAATGAGAACGTTTATGCAAGTTATGAAGATATGAGTATATTTATTCAGGTATGTAAAGGATGAGACTTAGAAATAATATATAGAAAATCTTAATAAAGTCAAAATTTAGTCAAACCTCTAATTAAATTAATGGAACTACTGATCTAATCTTGTTAATATTATAAGGGCTGACTTAAAGAACAAAATATAGTCTAATCAAGGTTTATTTAAGAGTGTTTGGTTTTTGCTCAAGTTTTATTTACATAGTGTACCATAGTCCGTTGTAACCGACCTTCTGGGTGTTCAATAACCATACTTGGAGGCCTATACTAATGTGGTCAGAGGGACTTAAAGGGACAATATTTTGCCCATTGTGCTCCAAGAACAACTGGGTCCCAGGAGACTGTGGACATCTTTAAAAATGTCCTGTAATTGTATTGAGTCATGTCACCTGTTTTCTTACTCAGGGAGGCATGGAAAGCCTACCAGGTAGATTCTAACCCATGTCGTCTGCATAAGTGGGTTAACACAAAGGAAAATAATTTCCTCAATATTTCCAAGTGAAGCCACTGTCATGTAAAACCTTTGACTTATTCTCACGTAGGCAGAACAACTGTTAAAAGGAAGGCTAAAGGATCTAGAGGATCTAATCTCTTAATCCCCCCATACCCTATAACACTTTTGTTTACAATAAGGCCCTGATGCATTGCTGCATCTCTCAGAACTCTGCTATGGATCTCACTTGTCCCCTTAATCTGTGCAGATGGAGCTGTCTGTGTCCTTAACCCTGTGCATATAGAACTGTCTCCGGAACCCTGTTTCTCCCACTGTGTCCTTTGGTTAGGCCATACTCATAATTTATTCAAAACAATTTCTCCAGCTTCATTGGGGAAGTACAAGTTCAAGGTTGGCTCCACCCTGTATGAACATTAAATAATTTAATATTAGTTTTTTCTTTCAAACCAAGTAAAACTTAGAACTTGGTTTATGATAAGGAATGCTAATCTTTTAATCCCACTGAAATCTGTAAGACTTTTGTTTAAGGAAAGGCTCTAATACATTCCTGAACCTGATGACCTGGGCCAGTCTCTTCCCTCTTTCTTTGCAGTAAGTCTTTTAAACTAGCCAACCAGGAAAGACTGTGAGGTCAGACTCCAGCCAGTGGGGAAAAGACTCCTGCATTAGGGCTAAAAACCTATCAAGCTTCTCTAGGTTGGGTGTGCTTGCTGGATCTGACTGACTACACAACACACTCTTTTGCAAAAGTAAAAGCTGCCTCTTGGAGTTATTTTCATGAGTCAGTGTGTTCTTTTGGTGGGTCCTTGGACCTCAGATTTTTATTTCTAACACCTCCTTGCACAGGGGCACAAACACTGTTTAGCTCATGAAAAAAGAAACCTGGTGCTCATGGCTGATAGTAATTATACCCCTGGTTCAGGTTTCTCCAGGGTTAGAAAGTGTTAGGCACTTTCTGTGCATTATTTCAGTTAATTGTGATGACAACCTCATGAGATGGGGTAGTGCCATTACCCCATTTAGAGATGAAGAAACTAGTATTGAAGGAGATGAAGTCGCTTGCTCAAGTTCCCATGGCTGGGAAGGGGCAAGGCTGGGATTTGATTTAATCTCAACTCAGCTTGACCCAAGAGACCACTCTGCTCCATAGCATATAGTTTTATATAACAATCTTGGACTTATTCATGCATTAGTAAATAAAACCTTCCTCCAGGTCCCATAAAGCTCTTGATTGTGCATAAATGCAGTGTTTCTGCACAATCCCCTGTTTGATTTCTTCTTAAGGAGTATTTTACTGTTTTGTGCAGAAGCTCCCAGATCCTAAAAGTTCTCAGCTAGTGCTTTATGAATATTTATCTCTGCAAGGTATCTACTGGAACAGAGGAACTGGGCAGTCAGGACTCCCCTGTACTCTGAGGTGGATGAGGTCCCCATAGGGTTAAATCTGAATGCTTAAACCATGCCCAGAAGACTTTCGCCTATCCTTACCCATAACTTATCCTCCAGGCCCACTTTCTGAGAGCCTAATTCATGGCAGGACATCCAGAAGCAGCCAAATGAGGTCAGTTTCAAAGGATGCTGGCTTCCAGTGACAGAGATGACATCATCAGGTCTTCCCTCTTTGTGGGCCAAGACTTCCTTCTGGGAGCAGTGATGCCTCTTTCCCAGCACAGAGCACAGGACCCAGGTGCCCATAGGATTTTGCTAAGTATTGCATTAGGCTGATTTATTTTCTAATTTGAGGGCCTGGGAATGTCTGCTGCTGGTGACAGAGAATCGGACCTCAGAATGGCCTAGCAATGTCCCAAGAAACGTACAGGTCCAGACTCTGCTATGGTGCCCTGCAGAGATTTAGAGCTCACTTGTATCAGAGCACACCTCATGGCAGTTCCATGTGTAGGTTTAGTCATTATTCTCATTTTCCAGATGTAGAAACTCAGACTTGGAGGGAGATTGGTGATTTGCCCCAGCCTGCTTGGAGGAAGTGGCAGAAATATGGGTTCAAAACGCCACACATTTGATTTGGTGCTTCTGCTGCATGCAGAAGACTGTTTGGAATGGAAAAATGTACAGAAATGGCTTAATTATTTCAGGAGCATATGATGTTTCTTTGCTTCTCCCTCTTCAGATATTTTTAAAGAAAATAAACATGAAAATATCAACTGCCTGCAGCCTCAACTACTGCTGGGAACATAACCACTTTCTG
This sequence comes from Nannospalax galili, assembly GCF_000622305.1. Taxonomy (NCBI): domain Eukaryota; kingdom Metazoa; phylum Chordata; class Mammalia; order Rodentia; family Spalacidae; genus Nannospalax; species Nannospalax galili. The sequence continues at coordinate 1,626,488 of NW_008332097.1, forward strand.
AGATTACTTATGTTGTTTTTGAATAACAAAACCCTGCAGGAGTTAAGCATCCGCTCAGTAGCTGTTCAGACCTGGAGGAGCCAGACCAGACCTGAGAATGTCAGAATGATCAGGCTTTTTTCCCTGCAGCAGGATCATTTCCAACCACAGCCGGGGATGGCAGAGGCATTAGCAAGCCTGCAACATCTAAACGGCCAGATCAATTCGCAGAAGCACTTCTAAGGGAAACAAATCAATAAGTTCCTTCCCCTAAAGATTGATAACATCATCAGGAAGCAACAGATGCATTTTAGGGCTTGGGAAGCTGTGAAGGGGAAGTGACTCCCAGTATCACTGCTCTGTCTCTAGAAAAGCAATTGCAAATCAGCACCTGAGCATCCCAGCACCTGTCAGGACAATAAAAGCTAATGGTCCTAACACACTTGACAGGTCTCAAGGTGCCATCACATCTCCTGTCTCTCTGGATTAACATCCCTGCAAGGTGGATCTTACCATTCCCATTTCACAGATGAGATTCAGGGAAATCAAAGCCCTCCCCCAAATGAAACAGGGAGAAAAAGGGTCCCCTAGAGGGTTCTTAGTCTCATTCATAAAAGGATTTAAGAATAGGCCCAAATGGAAGCTTTTACAATTTTATTAGAATTTTAAAGAAAAATCCTCAGGGCAGGTGAGCTGGTCATCTTGGCAGCTGCCTTGTGGAGGAGAATGGAGGGGAGAAGGAAAGAAAGCCAGGAAGCCAGCCAGGTTTAGAGCCTGCATGGAGGTCAGACACGTGGCTGACTGGCAGCCACATGGCTGGGAGAAGGAAGCTTCAGAGAAAAAGTAAAGAAGTACAAGATGCCAGGGGCAGCCCAAAGCCTTAAAGAAAGCATGTTTAGAAAAGGGATATGAAGAAGAAAAGGAGAAATTATGCTCTTCTGAAGAATTCAGAAAAGCAGGCAGACTTACATACTACGTGACTGTGGCTGGTCCAGAAGTTCTGCACTGGGAGGCGGGATTCCAGGCAGGAAAAGTTCACTACCTCATTAAGGCACCAGGTATTGCACCCATCTATTTAACATAACTTAAGGTGAACCTGCCTTCCTAGGGGTGGGTCTATCACCAGGTGATGGACCAGTGAGACTGGAAAGGTGGGTCCTCCAACAGATGGACTAGAGATTTTATAGTCTGGACCAGTTAAATTTATGGGGCTATTTACTACTCCAACAATAGGGTCATATGAAGCCACAGCCACATAGACTTTCCTCTCACGTCCAAAAGCTTACTGTCTCATAAACCAAATCTAATTTGAAGGACCTTTATCTTGTTTTAGTAATACCTTAGACCTGCTCTTCCTGACACCCCTCCCCTTCTCCTATGAATGCCTTACTGCCTCCTGGAGCTTTTCCATCACACGGTCCAGAAGATGCTGTAACACTTCTGAGAGCTCTGAAGAGAGGTTGGGTGTTTTGCACCTCTGGGCCAGGTGTTTCATTTGAGCAATGCTTAAGAAGCCCAGGAAAATCATTTGCCAAGTCATGAATTATGCATAGCATTCTACTCCCAAAGGTAATTTTTTTTTAAGTTGATTCGTTGATTATTTCTTCCTAGTAAGTGGAAATGTTGTCTAAAATATGATTCTTGGTGTGAAATGCAAGACTTTAGAAATTTAAATACACATTTAGAAAAGCATACGTTTTCATCTATTAGCTGACAATGACTAAGGCAGAAGGCTCTCTTTAAAGCAATTACCAGCTGCAGAAGTGTAAACTTCAGCATAATTCATGAGCTGGTTCATTTTTCTTTCTTCAAACATTAGTCTTTGGTGTGAAATCAACCCACACCTACCTTAAATACATTCTTTTTTATACTGTCTTTGCCTTTAAAAATGTAACTTCATTACCAACCCTCTCTTCTATGAAACAGAAACCCTCTGGGTATCTGCTCTGGGACAGGCACAGGTGGGCGGCAGAAACAGTGGTGCAATGATTGTCATGTGGGATGCTATGGATCCTCACGTTAGCCCAGAAATGTTTAGTGTGGATGATTTTACAAGTTCTGTGGTAGATGTGGTGGTTTGAATGAAAATGTCCCCCATAGACTCCAAGTGTTCGGACATTTTGTTCCCAGATGATGGGGCTGTTTTGGGAGGTTTTAGAAGGTGTGGCTATCCTGGAGGAAGCCTGTCACTAGGGGTGGGCTTAGAGAATTCTTAAGCCTTGCCAGATCTCCAGTCATTCTCTTGCTTCCTGTACCTGCATGATGATGTGAGAGCTTAGCTTCTGCTGCTCCCACTCCGGCCACCTCCAGCCATCATGCCTCCCTGCCATGACGGACTGTAATCCCCCTGGAACTGTAAGCTCAAATAAACACTTCCAGCTATAAATTGCTTGGGTCAGTGTTTCTATAACAGCAACAGAAAAGTGACTAATATAGTAGATATGATAGAGAAGGCATGGAAAGTATGTAAGTATGTAAATTTGTCACCTCTTCCTCCCCTCCCCCTTGACCACAACTAGCAATCCTTCACATTTATATCCTGCTTTGTATAACATTTATAACCTCATCTGCCTCTCAGGAAATCCTGCATTATGTTTGCTTCTCAGGTTAAAAACTGAGACAAGTATATTACATGACCCAATCCTAGTTCCATTACAAATTCCTGTGCAAGTGTGTGTGTGTTGGGGGTGGTGAGTGCGGGTGTGAGTGTGTGTGTATAGTATGTGTCTGGGTAGTAGAAGGGTTGGAGTAAGTGGTATCAGATAGCAAGGGAAGGTGGAGGGGTAGAGAGAGGGAAAAAAAGCCAAGGAAACTGTGGACTGACTTTCACTGAGCTCCTACTGTATGCTAGGCACCTTGCTTGCCCTAATTCTTTCAGTCTTAACTTCATAACATTGTGGTAATATTATTATGCCTCATTTACAGATGCAGAAGCTATCCATACACATAGTAACCAGGGGGCCACTATTTCCTGAACTACTTCCAGCAAGCATCTGGGTGGTCTGGTCCAAAATCCAGTATACTTTCTATTCTATCACCCCTCTCTCACTTATCTGAGAAGATTCAGTAGTGTGAGATGCTCTTGGGAGGGCTCTGACTTAGATTTTTTTTGCTGTCTTACATGTTAATTGCTTACTGGATTGCTTGTATTATTTTAGACATATTATCTGAGCTTTTCCAGCTCATAAACTGAGCTTTTCTGGTCTTCTGTCAAAATAAATATTGCCTATGGGAGCATAGCCAAAGATGTTAGGGATCATGGAAATCCAATTCAATTTTAGAATTCTGATAGTTACAGCAAGCTTTCAAATGGAAGTAAGGATTAAGTTCAGTAACCCATCCATGTCTGTCTTACTTCTGTCTTTATTCTGGAGTGGATTTGGTGACTGAGGCAGGGCACTGACATTAGATCCCTGGCCAGGGTGACATTAAGCAACAAGGGTGATGATATTAAGCAACAAGACAGCAAAGGCCCAGTCAGGGGAATGGCATCTCCATTGGAGAGGGCTAGACTCCAGGGCTCCTCTCTGAATCCTTCTGCTTCAGGATCATGGGGGAAGTCTGAGGTCTCAGAAGAGGACCTGGGGTGGGCAGGCTTGGCAGGTGGCCATTCAGAACTTAGTTGTTTTTTTTTTTTTCTGAATTTTGATATTTTAACACCCAGGGCAGTCACACTGGTGCTTGTTGGGGGTTTGTCTGTCTCTCTTTGGCTCTTTCTGCAAATTTTGGGGAGCAACACTGCGTAGCAGCTGCTTACCATTCCACAGCAGCCATTCTTCTCTTTCCATATGCAGAGGTCAAATGTGTCACATGGCTGCCTAGCCAGAGACTACATTTCCCATCTTCCTTGGGTCTCAGTGTCATCATGTATTTTTTTTTTTTTTTTTTTTTTTTTTTTTAGCCAATGACATTGCATCACTTCCAAGTTGTTCATTTAAAAGAAAGGACCCTTCATTTTTTCTGGTGTCTGGGATGCATGCAGAAGATCAGGTAGCCAGCTCCAATGCAAAGGGAGTTGAACTGTACAGCTTCAGCTGTCAACTTGACACTCCTTGGTAGAGGGAACTTCAATTTCCTCTATTGAATTGGCCTCTGGCCATGTCTTTGGGGCATTTTCTTGATTGTTGAGTGATGTGGGAGGGCCCAGCACACTGGGACCCCTGAGCAGTTGGTACTGGGTTGTATAAGATAGGTTGAGGGGCTTGAGAGATGGCTCAGTGGTTAAGAACACTGGTTGTTCTTACAGAAGACCAGGTTCGAATCCCAGCACCCACATGGCAGATAACAACTGTCTGTAACTCCAGTTCCAGGGGATCCGACAGCCTCTTCTGTCCTCTGAGGGCATTGCATGATACAGGTGCACTTACTTTCATGCAGGCAATACACGCATACACATAATATAAAAATAATAAAGAAAAAATTTTTCTTGAAAAAAGCAGGTTAAGCACAGGCTGGGGGAACAAGCCAGTAAGTAGCATTCCTCCATGGCCTCTGCTTCAGTTCCTGCCTCCAGGTTCCTGCTTGAGCTCCTGCTCTGTCTTTCATCCATGAGAGACTGTACTGTAAGCTGAAATAAACCTTTTCCTCACTGAGTTGGTTTGGGTCAGTGTTCTAACACAACAATAGAAAGGTAACTACGACAGGCACACAATATTAAAGATCTTGGTGACAGCAGCTTACTCTACCCTATCAAATACTATCTGTTGATTGCTCCATTGGTTGATTGTATCACTGATCTCTTGGGTTCCCATAGCTTACTACCTTCAAAAGTTAACAAGGCAAGGAGACCTACAATCCCAGCACTCTGGAGGCTGAGGCAGGAGGATTAAGAGTTCAAGACCAGCATGGACTACAAAGTAAGTTTGAGGCCAGTGCCAACCAGACTCAAGAAGATGAAAAAGGAGGAGAGAAAGGGAAGAGAAGAGAAGGAAGAGGAAGCAGAGGAGGAGAAAAAAAAAAAGGAAAGGAAAAGAAAATGGAGTAGGATATATGTCATTTCAAAAGACATAACATATACAAAAGCTATAAAGGTTAAAGTAAATGAAATTCAAAGTGCTTTTAAATTTTAGTATTTTTATTTATTTATTTATTTATTTATTTATTTATTTGAGACAGGGTCTCCCTGTAGCCCCAGCTGGTCTGGAACTTGCTATGTAGACCCATCTCTCACAGAGATCAACCTGCCTTAATCCCAGAGTGCTAGGATTTAAGACCTGTACCACTAGACCTGGCAGATTTATTTATTCTTAATTTATGCATATGAGTGTTTTGCCTGTGTGTATGTGCCATGTGTGTGAAATTCCTGCAGAAGCCAGAAGAGGGCATTAGATCCCCAGGAACTGGAGTTACAGACTGTTGTTAACTGCCATGTAGGTGCCAAGAACTGATCTGGGGTCCTCTGTAAGAGCAGCCAGTGTTCTTAACCTTCAAGCCATCTCTCCACCCCCAATTTAAAGTGTTTTAAGAGAACTGAGGGAGATTCTGTTTGACCAAAGAATGAGTCATGTAGGGGAGCTGTTGAGAGGAGACATTGGTTCAGTCGTTGCTTAATTAAAATTGTGATGATTATGAATAAACTATAGTCATTCCATCTTCTCTGTAAGAACATTCTAGGGCCCCAAGAAAACCAAAATCTTAGGATGCTCAAGTCTCTTGTATAAAATGAGGTAGTACTTACCTATAACCTACACACATCTTCCTGTACACATTAAATTGTCGCTAGATTCCTTATGCTACCAAACACAATGCAAATGTTATATATGGCACTGTACTGTATGTTGCTTAGGGAATGACAAAGAGGAAAGCCTGTATATCCTTAGTACAGGTACTGTATTTTAAAAGTGTTTTCCAACTACAGTTAGATTCACACACTTGAAATCCTTAACTGTCAAAGGTTGACTGTAGACCATAAACTAGTTGGCGAGATTAATGTTAGAGGCTATGTTCAGTGAGCACAATCAAAGTTCTTGAAAAATTTTGATTAAGAGAATAAGATTCAGCTTCTATTTTAGAAAGTCTAAGTGTGTGGAGAATTGATTGGAATGGGACAAAATTAGGGCCTGAGTTACCAAGTGCTGAGTCACCTGGTTGTGCTGAAGCAGGTGAAAAATAAAGGCAGCCTTAACCAAACAAGAAAGAAGTAGACACAAGGACGTTTGAAGAGTGTTGTTTAGGAAAGGCGCATACAGACCATGGAAGATCAAGGAGTTTGGAATGGAAGCCAGGTACAGGAGTGTGTGATGGTCTGCAGTGTTTAGTAGAGAACATCCTGGTCAACAGCAGATTAGTCAGGTTGGCTTGCAGGGCCTTCTGCTATCCCCATGGAAACTCCTTTCTATTCATTTCATACTTTCTCTCCCTTATCCAGCTTCCCCAAGATGCTAGCTGTGGGTCCTTCCAGGTGCTGGTTTTCCCCATCACGGGTGGCTTTGCAGTCTTTCACTAAGGATTCCTTTGAAGCTATTCCACATACATCCAACATTGTAAAACTTTTTTTTTGGCCTAAAACATAGAATATGTCTCTTCTTGTGCCAGTCACTTTAAACCCATTAGCAAGGCTCATGGGTAAGCAGATACCCAACTCACTCCAGAAACCACTGCTAGAGTGTCATTGCTGCCTTCCCAGTCCAGAAACTCTTTGAAGCTTATCTAAAGCCAATCATAGATTTTGATTCATAATACCTGTACAGGATAGTTTTAGTTGTCAACTTGACACACCTGGGTTGAGGGAGCCATAATTGGGGAATTTCCTCCATTAAACTGACCTATGGCCTTGTGTGTGAGGCATTTTTTCTTGATTCTTGAGTGATATGAGAAGGCCCAGCCCACTGGGGGCAGTGCCATTCCTGGGAACACTGTCTTGTATAAGAAATCAGTATGAGTATGGGCCAAGGGAGCAAGCCAGTAAGCAGCATTCCTCCACGGCCTATGCTTAAGCTCCTGCTTCCAGGTTCCTGCCCTGAGTTCCTACCTTGAGCTTCCCTCAGTGATGAACTGTGACCTGGGAGATGTAAGTGGAATAAACCCTTTCCTCCCCAAATTGGTATTGGTCAGAGTGTTTTGTCACAGCAATTGAAGACAAACTAGAACAGAAATTGGTACCAGAGAGTGGGCTATTGCTTTGACAGACCTGACCCTGTTGTTTTGGGGAGGATTGTGGAACTGTTTGGAACTTTGGGCTAGAAAAGCTATTCAGTGCTTAGAGTTTAGTGAGCTGATGCTTTAGAGCTTGGAACAGTTCTGCTGAAAGAGTTGTAGATGATGGAGGCCTGACTTGTGAAGCTTCAAAGGAAAGCAGAGACTATCAGGGCTTTTTGTGTGGTATTTTGAATTGAGAATCTGTGGTTTCTGATCAGCTGGGGCTGAAGAATCATCTGGGATTAAGAAGAAACCAGACCACTAAAGTGAAATCATTGCTTTGTTGGTTAGCTGGGGCTGAAAAAATTCAGCTGTAACAAGAGACCAGCATCATTGTGGCAAAATCTTCTGGGAAGTATTTCCTCAGGGTCAGCACACAGAAGCTATGGTCCAGAGGGGTCCCAAGCCTCCATCTTAAGCTGGAAGCAGAACTTGGTAATGTATGAGTCTCCTGCATTGTTCTGGTGTTGAAAGCATGAAGGGAGCACAGAGAGCAGCTGAAAATTTGCACCCTGAGAGGCCAAGAAAGGCCATTGGTGAAAGCGTAGCCTCAGTTGCAGTGAAGATCCCTGGGATTGAAGGGGTCATGGAGAGAATCTGAGGCTTTTCACACTGAGAGGCCAGAAGAAGCCATTGGTGAAGGAGCAGCCTCAGTTTCAGTAGAGGCCCCAGCATATTGGAGCTGCCAGGACCGTGGGACCACCATCAAGGGCAGCAGCAGGTGTGGAATGGGGCTTGCTTGAGCCTACAAGACAAGCTGTGTGTCTGTGGATGGCAGAGCCAGAGAAGTGAAGCTGCCTAAGTCCTTTGGAATCCAGAAAATTGTGAGTGAATCCCGGATGTCCAGCCCGGAAATACTTTGTGGACTTAGGTTTTGCTTAAGTGTGCTCAATTCTTCCCTTTTGAAATAAGACAGTACTTGTTTTGAATTTTACAGGAGCCCCAGTTAAGAGAGGCTTTAAATTTTAAAGTGTTTGAATTATTTTAAGGACTGTGGGAGTTTTAAGGTTGTACTATCTGATGTTATAATATTAACATATCTTGGGGAAAAGAAATGTAAATGTTGTGATTTAATAGTGATGTTTGTGTGTCAAGTTGAGAAGGGATCAATTGTACTGAATAGTTTTAGCTGTCAAGTTGACACACCTGGCTTGAGGGAGCCTTTAACTGGGGACTTGCCTCCATTGGACTGACGTATTGCCATGTCTTTGAGGCCTTTTCTCTTGATGAGTGATATGAGAGGACCCAGCCCACTGTGGGTGGTGCCACTCCTGGGCAGGTTGTCCTGTATTGCATAAGAAAGCAGGCTGAGCATGAGCCAGGGGAGCAAGCCAGTAAGCAGCATTCCTCCATGGCCTGTGCTTCAGATCCTGCCTCCAGGTTCCTGCCCTGTGTTCCTGCCTTGGGCTTCCTCAGTGATGAACTGTGACCAGGTAGATGTAACCCAAATAAACCCTTTCTTTCCCAAGTTGGTATTGGTCGAGTGTTTTCACAGAGACTGAAGGCAAACTAAGGCAATACCATTACAGCTGCTGCTATCATTCAGATAAAAAATGGAGAAGTGACATTTTAGATAGTCTGTGCCACAGTCAGATATATATGGGAGTCTGGTAAATGTTTTAAATTTTGAGCCTTGGAGAGAGTGTTCATTATTAACTTTTTTGCTGCAGGGCTCTGGCTTGCTGTGAATTCCACACTGCTCTCTTGGTCTCCTTTGTGTCTTTAATAGTGTCGTCTTCCCTCATGAGAACTTTTCTCCACATTGTGGGACTCTATGGGGGCTTACAGGTACCGTGTCTTCCTGCGCCTGACTCAACCACAGTGTGCTTCCAACAGTTATTGATCTATGGGGTCAAACATGATCTTTCTGGGGTTGATACTACTATAGTTTGAATATTAAATGGCTCCAAAAGGTCCATGTGTTAAAGGCTTGATTCTGAGGATGGTACTATTGAGAGTTGATAGGAACTCGGGAGAGGTGAGACCTCAAGGAAGGCTTCGGTTACTGGGGGACTGCCTCTTTCTCTTTTTTGCTTGGCCACACAGTGAGTAGTTTTATTCTGCTGCACTCTCCTGTCATGACATGTTGCCTTCCAATGACTCCAAAGCCCTGGGGCCAACTCATCATGGAATAGAATCTCTAAAACATTTTCTCTTTTAAGTTGATTATTTCAGGCATTTCTTATTGTGAGGGAATGCTGATTAACAGAGGTAGAGATGCTGAATGAAAGAATGAACCTCTTTCTCTGGTACTGCTACGCTAATATAAGCACTGGTTAGTCTCTCCCATTCTTCCTTGGTTATATGGAGAAAGTTCATTTTTAGTTATATGGTATTATTCCAACATCCAGTGTTGGGTTGGGAAAACTGATGGTGTTTGGGGAAATTGTTGGTTCCAGACAATGTGAGCTTGTTCTTTTCCTCTTATAGTTCCATGAGCCACTCATTTCTTCTGGGCTTTGTGAGCCAGTGAGCTCCTTATTTGTTTCAGATGGTTTAAACTGGACCACTTGCAGGGTTTCAATAATATGTTATTTCCAGTTCTTATATATAACAAAATTGCTGATTAATGTCCAACTACTTACAGACTTATGTGAATGAACATGTTCCCCTTCTAGTTTAATGTTTATATTTATCAGTGACCTTCTAGAGCTTGTGCCTTGATTTAAAGGAGTCTTTCAGTGGGAGAAACATGTTGTAAATAGTTTAGGTAGTCGAAGGGAGAGAGACTGACAGTACCTGGATGCTCCGCAGCAGAGTCACCTGGAGTTATGGTGTAAAATCCTTCACCAGCCTCAGTTCTGTGCCTAGAGTTCCACCGTGCAGCTGGAAGGAGGCAGTGGAGCTTATTTTAATGAGTTCCTTCGGAGCCCTGGACCTCCCACAGGGGTTCTCACATTCCTAGTCCTCCTACTCCACTGCAGTAAGGCAAGACATGGGTAGGTTGTTTTGTAGGGAATTCACAACTAAATAGCAATTGCCACCAATACCACCACACTTCAGGGAAGGACAGCTTTGCAACTAATTAGTTCCCATGAAAATACCCAAACATAATTTTGTTCATTATTAAAATTTTCCAATAATAAATTTATCTTCTCCATTAAGTAATACATTATTCTCCTACAAAACACACAGCAAACTAGAATTACTAGACACTGCTTATATTAAATTGTTGCTTAATAAATTAAAACTCCTATGGTTATGAATAAACTAGGTCAGCCACACATTTTGTAAATTAGTAGTTTCTTGTAGTTATTTTCTCCTGGTCAAAGCTTAAAAGAGGGGGAGAGGAAAAATGATGTTCGTTATTATTTTATTGTTTTCAAACAAAGTACTACACTCTGTAGGGTAGTTTAAAATAAGCCACTCAATCTATTACATTGGCATCAATTTTGTTAAGTATCAATCAGGATAAATGTTAAAGCATATGGTCTATAAGACATTGACTCATGTTAGAAGCTATGTTTACTTAGCTATATAGGAACAGATGAATAACCAATTTCAGATAGTGTTTGCGGATTCTTGATACAACAAAAAGCATTGTTGCAATGGGCTTTAATTATTGTCCAGTTTCCTCCCAAGTTTTGAAAAGATTAAAAAGCCTTTCTTCCCTTCTTACTAGTGCCTAGGATATTCTAACTTCTGTTATCTTTTCTATTTGAAAAGTCCTCCCTGAAATGATTGATAACTGTTAAAGACTTAGTTGCAAAGTCTTCTTAAGTTACACAATCCTTACTTATAGAATCGGATGATGCAAATGGATTCCTACTGATTTAATTTTTTGTAATTTTTAAGATTTTATGTATATGAGCATTTTGCCTGAATGTAAGTGCATCACGTGCATGCAGTGCACACAGAGGCCAGAAGAGGGCATTGAATGCCTTTGGCACTTGAGTTACTGATGGAACCTGAACCCACGTCCTCTGCAAGAGCAAGTGGTGCTCTTAATAGTTAAACCACCCTTCCTCCCTTGCTGTTGACTAAAGGATAAATGAAAATAAAAAAATAAACTCTCCCTACTCAAAGGCCACTGGGGACTGCAACCAAACCACAATAAAACAATCACGCCACCTTCTGGCAAAACTGTGGAGCTGTTCAAACCCAAGCCCCCAGAGCCTACAGCCCTCCTTTCCCCTCCTGAAGGCTAAGCACATGGGGTTTGTCTGCTTACCACAATCCTTCCTCCCCAACCCCAGCAGCTAGCCTTTAGTCATCTCTTTTGGGCTAATTTTACTCCTCATATCTCTGTAGGAATCCTTTAAGCACATTCCTCTTGTATGTCTTGAACTATTGGCCAGTTCCACATGGATTTCTTTTTCTTTCCCTTCTACACATATATACCTTCTCCTTTTTCTCTCTTTTTCTCACCATATGACAGAAAAACAAAATCACCACCACCCAAATGCCTTTATCTTATTTAATGTATGTTAGTGAGGCATTAGTAGTAAGAACATACATCAAGCATCAGAGTTGCTGATAACAGGATAATTGGTGCAGGCACGATGCCTACCCACTCAAAACGTTTCTTCGGAGTCTCTACAGAAGGATCTGCTTCTAGTCAAATCAGTGTGAAACTTATCTCACATTCAGTGTCTTTTCTGTTAAACTATTCATTTAAAAATGAGGATTTTCTCCTTGATTTTTCCACAGTGCATGACAGTTCATTGACATTAAGTAGATTAGCTATCTTCTGAGATGTGCTCTAAATTACAGAGAACTAACTTTTTCAAATCATAGCATTCTATGAGCTAAAAACATCTTGCATTAAAAATAGAGCGTATCTTTTAGAACTATCACCACTATCATGGGCAAATGTCTTTATCAATTTAGTTCTTTATTTAAAAAAAATTAAAATTACTAGGGTAGCAGTTATTCACTGGGAAAACAAAACAGCTGTAAACAGAAGAAATAAAGGACAAAAGTCTCATCTCCTATTTTTATTTTTGGCTTGTGCTTGTGTGCGCGCGTGCGTGCGTGCGTGCGTGCGTGCGTGCGTGCGTGTGTGTGTGTGTGTGTGTGTGTGTGTGTGTGTATGTTGCATGTGCCTGTGTGTGTGCAGAGGCCAGAAAAGGATGTAGAAGTCCTGGTCTATCGCTCTCCACCTCTCTCTACAGGTCTCTCACTGAATCCAGAGCTTGCTGGTTTTTTGGCTAGATTTGACTAAAGCACTGGGTTTACAGCAGTACCTGACAACACCTAGCTTTTTACTAGGGCACTGCGGAATCTATTGAACTCAGATTCTTATGTTTGCTCGGCAAGGCAAGCTCTTACCAACTGAGCCATCTCCTCTTGCCCCCTCTTACTCTTTTATCCATCCCTCATCAAAAATAGCAAGCAAGCTGGTGGCACATGCTTGTAATTCCAGTACTCAAGGCTATGTAGTGAGCCCCAGGCTGGCCTTAGCTATGTGATGAGACCCTATTTAAAAAAACAAGGGACTGGAGAGATGAGATGGCTCAGTGATTAAGTACACTGGCTGTTCTTGCAGAAGACCCGGGTTCGAATCCCAGCACCCACATGGCAGCTAACAACCGTCTGTAACTCCAGTTCCAGGGGATCTGACAGCCTCTTCTGTCCTCTGTGGGCATTGCACGACACGGGTGCACTTACCTACATGCAGGCAGTACACACATACACATTAAAATACAAAACAACAACAAAAAATGCCAAGAACTTGAAGTATTCCCTTTAATGTTTCTTTTCTGTAGTCACAACGTCCAAATTTGGGGATGAGGAATTCTACCCATCTGTCCATGTGCTTATCTGTATGTGTATCTATCTAGTTCTGAAAATCCGTGCAGTAATTTTTTCACCTACTTTCTTGGGTATACTTTGGTGCATAGGTATGATTTAAGATCTTTTTATTTTATGTACATGAATGTTTTGCTTGCATGTATTTAAGTGCTCCCATTTTGTGTAATGCCCACAGAGAGCAGAAGAGGGCATTAGATACCCTAGAACTGAAGTTACCGATGGTTGTTAACCACCATATGTGTGCTGGGAATCGAACCTGGGTCCTTTGCAAGAGAAGCCAATCTTTTTAATAGTTGAGCCATCTCTCCAACCCTTATAGACATGATTTAAATTAAAAAAATTCTGTCCATTAAATATTATTTCCTGAAAAATAAAAGAAGGTATACATGAGGTTGGTCCATGTAATCTCAGAGAGCAAGAAATATACCAGGCTTTAGTGCACACACTTTAAAATCCCAGCACTCAGGAGGCAATGGCAGGCAGATCTCTGTGAGTTGGAGGTTAGCCTGGTCTACATAGCTTGTTCCAGACCAGCCAAAGCTACATGGTGAGATCCTGCCTCAAACAAACAAAAACCGTGAGAGAGGATGCAAAGAAGTTTTGCTCACCTCTATGGGTAAGAACTTGTCCACAGTATAAAAAAAGAAACAGAAAAACGTTTCATTTTAGGCAGGGTCTTCTGTAGCCCAGGCTGGTCTCAAACTCTACATAGCTAAGGATGGCCTTGATTGTCTGATCCTCCTCCTCCTCCATCTCCTATATGCTGGGAGGATTATAGGCATGTGATACCATGCCTGGTTTTATGCAGTGCTAAGAATCAAACCCAGGACTTTGTGCATTCTAGACAAGCACTGTACCAACTGAGCTACATTCCCAGCACCATGAGAGTACTTTCTCTGCCTCTGTGTCCCTCCCTCCCTCCTTCCCTCTCTCCTGCCTTCCTCTCTCCCTCACTCTCTCTCCCTCACTCTCTCCCTCCCTCCATCTCTCTTCTCTCCTTTTCTCTTTCTTAAAATGTAGTCCACCATGACAATGAGATAAATCAATGCCTATTTTCCCGTGTGCTGTGGCTCATCCTTCTGAATCTTCAGAATGTATTTTTTTACAGTTTGCAAGCTCACACTCTTTTACCCCTTTCCAGTAAATGTTACCTCATTCGTGGGGCCTAGAAACAATCAGAGACTAAACGTAGCCTTGCAGTTCTTTCTTTTCTTTAGACCTCATTAGAAGACAAAAGAAAATACAGTTTTAAAGAAAAACCACACGGCTGTGACTGAGTATTCCCCTGGAATTGACATTTGTTGAGCAACAGCCTGTTTTTCTGTTACTGTTTTATTGAACACAGTGATTCCTGTAATACCAGCATGGTTTTGTTAAACAGAGATGCTGAAAACTTCCCACTTCAATGTACTTTTTCCTCAGTCACTTCATTTGTAGATCTGTTATGCTACAAGTGTCACTCCTCAGAGACTGGTTCATTTCTGATTCATTGGGAAAACATTTCCTATGTTCCTTTTTTTTATTTTTTCACTTTTTCATTGTTTTGGTAATCACAGGTAATGCATATAGTGATGCTTTGCAGCTGTAACATGGTTCTTGGTCCATTTTATGTTATAAGAAAATACCTGAGGCCAAGTAGCTTTATAAGGAAAAGAGGTTTATTTAGCTCACAGTTCTGAAAGTTCTAGTTCATGTGTCAGCACCTTCTCAACACTGGTGAGAGCCTCATGGAAGGTGGTAGGAATTGTGAGGGTGGCAACCTGTGAACACGGAGGATGTTGAGGAAGTTGCAAGCCTCCCTTTATTCTTGTGTAAATTAACCTAGTCCCACACAGGTTAGACTCCTTGGGAGATACGATTAATCTGTTTGCATGATGAGGCCCTTGGTTTACCTCCCTCTCATCCCTTGGTTTACCTCCCTCTCATTAGTCTCTACCTCTTAAATGTCCCACCCCCTGCTAGCACCACTGCACTGGGGTTGACAGTTTTTACATTTTTATTTATTTTTATTTTATGTATATAAGTGTTATACCTGCATGTGTGTAAGTGCACCTGTGTCATGCAGTGCCCGGAGAAGACAGTAGAAGTCATCAGATACCCTATTAGTAGTCGTGTGGGTGCTGGGATTCAAACCCCAGTCCTCTGCAAGAGCAGCCAGTGCTCTTAATTGCTGAGCCATCTCTCCAGCCCCTGGGGATAGAATTTTTAACACATGAGCCTCTGGAACAAACTATCCCAAACCCCAGCCATGGCCACCTGCAGGCTGTTGAATAGTAGCAAAACCTGCCGGTGCATCTGCCTCTCTGTTTGCTGCCCTGATGCTTTTCCTGTACCAAAGTGTCTGCCATACCCATGGAGCCACACTGTCTTTGTAAACTTCTTATAGGACAGTAAACAAAAACTGTTAAACTTGTAAGCTTTTAACTCAACTTTCTTACTTTGAGATATAATGGATGAAGCAAGAAACATTGTTTTATTAGCAGCAAAAATCCTTAACTGCAACAATGAAGATTCACTCTTATGAGAAGTATCTCTGATGTGTGTATTCTTATTCCTTGGGTTGTTTATTTATTATTTATTTATTTATTTATTTATTTATTTATTTATTTATGAGATAGGGTCTCACTATGTATTTCTAACTGGCCTGTAACTCGCTGTGTCGATGAGGCTGGTCTCAAACTCAGAGATCTGCTTGTGTCTGCCTCCTGAGGGCTGGGGTTAAAGGTGTGTGCCACAATGCCCAGCTATTCTTACTGTTTTTAATTTAAATTGATTTTTGCCAGAGAGAAAAGAGAGGCAGAGATAAACAGAGGGAGATACACACAGAAATAATAAAGAGAGAGGAGAGGAGAGAAAGAGAATGCATGCATAGGAGTATAAATTTTCTTTTAAAATATTCTTTCTTGACATTAGGAGACATGGTGCCTGCATGACTACATGGTATTTATCCACCACCCTAAGGTCTTTGGGTTTCTTTTCTGTCCATTTACTGAAGCTTGAACCCCCCACCCGATGAAGGACATGGTCATACCCTTCAACTGACACTGATTATCATTTTGTCTGCTTTCCTGTTCATCACTTCCTTGCCTTTGTTTCATATTTTTGGTTAATTAGTTCATAAAGGAGGGAAACTAGCCCAAAAAGATTTGGTACAGTGACTTCCCCATATTTCCCAGAACATCCTCTGAAAAGCCCACACATGGAGTCCTCACAGAACCCTTTCTCCTACCTTGCTTATTCCTTATGAGAAGCTGGAAAATTACTTCTTGTTGGCCACTTTCTTCAATAATCAGTATGCTTAAAAAATAATGCCACAGTCCTTCAGTGCCAAGCTGCTAGTGAATGTTAAGGGGGAAATAATCATCTTGTAATTCAGACTGGTAGGAAACAGTATTTCTAATTACTTGTCATGAGAGAGGAAAATGTGATTAAAGATTCTGGCTTAGACTCGAGCCTCCACATAGCCACTACCTCCATTAATTCAGATTTTTGACTGTCTGAAAAGGCAAAGTCAGCCAGATTGCCCATATGCTTATCCAAGTTGGTTTTTATATTATGGAAGACATCAAAGGATGACTCGTGCTTTTGGTGGGTATAATATAGACTGGAAGAATTGGCTGTTAAGAACTGAGGTCTTTAGGACTAGAGGAACTATTGGGGACTATTTCAGAATGAAATTTAGGAACACGATTGAACTGTGTTTTTTTTAATATTTATTATTTTTATTTTATGTGTATGAGTGTATTGCCTGAATGTAGGCAAGTGCACCCGTGTCATAAAATGCCCACGGGGGACAGAAGAGGCTGTCGGATCCCCTGGAACTGGAGTTACGGACAGTTGTTAGTTGCCATGTGGGTGCTGGGATTGAACCTGAGTCTTCTGCAAGAACAATCAGTGTTCTTAACCGCTGAGCCGTCTCTCCAGCCCCTTGAACTGTGTTTAAGGGTTCACCAGTGTGATCTACTTAAGATACAATTTTGTTATACCATCTTCAATCTTTGTTCTGTTTTATTATTTTTATTTTCTTCTTTGATGTATGAAAGGACTTCGATTTTTGGTAACCTCTATACTTATTTAAAATTCACTTCTGCCTAATACTTTTAAGGGAAGGTGATGAGCGTCACTTCTGTACTGAAATAGAAGAGGGAGTAGGCCCTGGTCCTGTCCCCCTTGCTGTCCTGATGGCTGTTGAAGTCTTAGTGTGGCAGAGGCGTGGATGGAACAAGCCTGATCTCTTGGATCACCACTCACAGGTGAGGTTTCTGTGTCCTGCAGCAGACTGAGTATAAGGGAGAAATATGCTTTAAGTCTAAAGACACTAGGACTGGGGGGCTTATTTTGCATTTCAGTATCACCCAGAGTATTCTGGCTCTCAGCCTCTTTGGCTACCTGTCTCAGCTAATCTTCCTTGACCTGTGTTTCAAAGTTCTGGCCTTCCTTTGACTCCATCTTCTCAGTCTCCCTTAAAGGTCCCTCTTCCTCTTCCCAGTTGTTAAATATTGGAATTCCTTAGTTTCCTACCCTGGGCTTTCTTATCCTGTCCACAGATTTCAATTTTACATGATGAGAACTCCTAAATCTCTATCTCTAGCCCAGTCTTCCCTCAAACATACAAGATTCTTATGTGTGTATCTGCTCTCCTATTTGGATGTCTCTTATAAACCCCAAGTCCAGCCCATCCAAAATTCAAAACCTGAAAGTCTTCCCTCCTTTAAACCTGCTGCTCCTCCAGTTCTTGCCTCAGTTAACAGCATCACCATGTACTGGGGCTACTCCACAAAGACAGCGCCCATGAACTATGTCCCCACTCGTCCTCTTGTTTAGACTTAGAACAATCCCATTTCCAAATGAGGCCACATTCTTGGGCTACTGGAGTTTACAGGACTTGTGCCATAAAAATTTGGAGAGGATAAAATTAACCCCATAGTCATTAATATCACAGAATAGGGATATTTGAAGGGGTAAGCTGTTACTCAAGGTAGATACCAGGAGTTTGAAATTTAGATGAGATTGGGTGCTTTCAGAATGGTATGACCATAGACAAATTTGAAGACCAGGTAAGCTTCTCAGGATGTCTAGAGGTCAGTTTAACTGACAGAAAATCAAAACTCTGATCTTGTGTCTTCCATGACACCCAAGAATCTTGTAGCAGATTCTTGGGCTTCTCCAAGGAATATCATGTATCTGACCCCTCCAGTGTGCAGCAAGTAGGTAGTTGCCAGCTGGTGTGCTCTTTTTAAAATATTTTATTTATTTTTTTTTTATGTGTATGAGTGTTATGCCTGCATGTATGAAAGCGCACCTGTGCCATGCAATGCCCGAGGAGGACAGAAGAGGCTATCAGATCCCCTGGAACTGGAGTTACAGACAGTTGTTAGCTGCCATGTGGGTGCTGGGAATCGAACCCTGGTCTTCTGCAAGAACAGTGTTCTTAACCAATGAGCCATCTCTCTAGCCCCTGGTATGCTCTTTTATGTGTATGCTAGAATGATGAAGCATTGTAGTTGAGGTAATTGTGCTGGTCTACATTTAAAACTTTATTTGTATTTTAAAAATATTTTATTATTTTTATTTTATGTGTATGAGTGAATTGCCTGCATGTAAGTGCACACATGTGTTGCAATGCCACAGAGGCCAGAAGAGGACATTGGATCCCCTGGAACTAGAGTTTCAGACAGTTGTTACCTGTCATGTGGGTACTTGGAATTGAACTCGGGTGCTTTGCAAGAGCAGCCAATGCTTTTAACCACTGATCCAACTCTCCAGCCCCCTACATTTAGAATGTTAAAAAGCAAAACATCTGTTATGCCCAAATGTACAAGCTCCAAATAGAAGAACAGAAATAACGTATCTCTCCCCAACCCTTCATATTTCCAGTGAGTGGGTCAAAATCCAAAACAATACATTTTAAACTATTCAGAATAAAGAGAAATATTGTTAGAGAGTTTTTCTCACAAGTTTTTTAAACCCACAAAGTTTGGGAGGAGAATGAATAATTGTGTGCCAGACTATGCTGGAATTACCTATTTCTCTGAATTGCCACATTCATCACTCTGATTTTGTAGACAAATATGAGCTACCTGCACACAGCATTAGAGACACATCCTTCCTATAAATGGTGAACAAATATGTTTTTAAAAAACATGGTTGCAAATTTAAAAACAATTCAGTGTATATGTTTGAAATACTGAGGTTTGTTTTGCTGGCCGATTAAACACTATTCTGCTGGGAGTTCTTCCTCAAGCTAGATGGACTGTGTGCCCCAGCCAATCATTAGCTTGGAGGAAATGGTTCCAGGCACCAAGGATTTTGAGATGGCCATAACTTGTGTTATGTAGAATGAACAGAACCTCAACCCTGTGTGCCTTCAAAAGAGGAAGTGAGGCAGACAGCCTTGTTAATTTAGCATATAGACTTGAAATACAGTGCAACATCCATCATCTCGTCAAAATTCAATTAAAATGTGAGTGACTGGCCAAAGGAAAAGGAGCCAATTTTTTTCTTCCCTCTCTGGTTTTTTTTTAAGCGTTCTTGGAACATCACTAAGCCTTTAATGGTTCTTTCATTATGGGAGCCAATTTGAAAGGTTAGTTGAAGCATTTGAATGGCCCCATATCTTAAAAGGTATAACTTGTACAGTCACATAATTGCTATTACTTTAGAACATGCTGGCGTTAGCAAGGGTGGCCAGGTAAGAAGGTGATTTTAAGGTCTTCTCAGATTTTTTGACCTAATATGAAAACTCATTGACTCTTACAGGACTGTCTCATATATGGTAGGAAACACAGAACAGTGATTATCCACTTAGCTCAGAGCCAGCCTCTGATTTTAAGAAATGTTATTTGCTAACACACACCAGACCTCACACAAGGAGAAGGCAAGCCCACAGGTCTGGTAACAAGATTTGCCGTGTTAAATGCAATTGGGTCTCAAATTTTAAGCAGTTAAATGTCTTAATTTGTTCTTTTCTTCCCACCATAATATAATGAGGATAAACTTTGACACATGGCAGCTCTGCACAGGGAAGATCTCTCCTTGTTCATTGTTTCTCAAACCAATCTTCTCTCTTGAAATTTGATTTCCGAAGTGCCTTACAGTCCTTAAGCCAGGTGGCTGCAGCGAGTCCACTTGGAACACTCATAATCATGTGAAATCAAAGCACACTCGAGAGGCCAGACGTACTTAAGACAATCAAAATGGGGTTAGTCACCAAGTAGAAATAAGTCTTTTAACCTCTTGCTAAATCTGCCCTTTAGCCTCTCCACTCCAGCACACATTGCTGACGGGAATTACCTTGGCTCTGAAATAAACAGTATGAATCTCTGTGTTAAGTACTCATGTGTCCTCATGCACAGAAATTCATTGTTCTGGGGCTTTGGCCCAAATATTGTCAACCAGAGGCTTGCCTTGTGGTTTGAAGAAGAAAAATTCTAGCATGCTTCCCAAGGACGCAGGGAGCCAGGTGCTGGTGGCAAATGCCGTTAATCCCAGTACTCAGGAGGGAGGGGGAGGCAGGCAGATACCTGTGAGATAGAGGCCAGCCTGGTCTACATAGTGAGTTCCAGGCCAGCTGGAAATAAATAAATAAATAAATAAATAAATAAATAAATAAACAACAGCAAAAAAGATCAAAGGACTCAGGGGAAACCTCTCTAGAGAGGCCTCTTCATTCTATGGTGTAATATTTGACTACTAAACATTATAATCTTTTTCCATAGTAGTTGGGCCTCCATCTCTCTGAAAGGTCAACTGAGAAAGTTATATGGTTGTTAGGACATCAAAGAAATTACTCTGTTCCATTTGTGAGGGTGTTGTGGTTTAAGTGTGCAATGCCCCACATAGGGCCTCATGTCTTTGCACACTTGGTCATCAGCTGGTGGTGGTGTTTGGAAGGCTGAGAAACCTTTAGGAGGTAGAGTCTTGCTGGAGGAAGCGAGTCAGTAGGTGCCGATCTTAAGGTTTTTTTGGTCTTTTTGAGACAGGGTCTTCCTGTAGCCCCAGCTGTCCTGGAACTCCCTATGTAGACCAGGCTGGCCTTGAACTCACAGAGATCTGCCTGCCTCTGCCTCCCAAGTGCTGGGATTAAAGGCGTGTATCACCACACCCGGCCTGATCTTAAGGTTTTATATCCTGGCCCCGCCTCCTGTTTTCCACTTCAGGACCAGCTGCCTCGTGTTCCTGCTACCATGCCTTTCTCACCATGATGGACTCTATCCTTTAAACTGCAAGCCAAAATAAACACTTCTCACCTTAAGGTGCTTCTTGCCAGGTGTTTGGTAACAGTGAGGAAAGTAATACAGAAAGGAGCCATAGATTGGATTCGATCACAAAAACATTTTGTTTTTGTTTGTTCATTTTGCATTTTAATTTTCAACCACACTGTCCTGGGACAAAAACCTTTTCCCATTATACAGTTTACTTGAGGATATCTGGGCTTTGCGGACACATGCGCCACTTTTGATCAGAGGTGCTTCCTTGTGAACAGAACAACTGTCCACAGTTTTTAATGGGTGAAATGTTGACTTAAGAGATCAGCTTTTCCCTTTGTTTTTATTGTCCCCCTAAGAGAGAAAGTCAGAAGGCTGCTGTTAAGAAGGGAGGGGGGATAAAATATAAATCAGTGATATCAAAGGTGGGACTGTTACTAAAGGAAAACTACAGGACCTATTAAAATTTGAATTTCATCCTATAGTAATTTAAAAAATAATCAAATCTAGGTACTAATAAGGATAAACTTGTAAGCAGCTATGCTAATTTCAAAGAGATTTTATGTCTGTGCCATAGACTAACATTCCCGCCTTATTTAGGAACACTTTCCTTACAAGTAACAGAAAAAGCAACCAGCTTTGAAATAAACAAAGGCATTCTAGGTTTTAGGAAGTGCACTGTGTAAATTTGGAGCTGGGCTGCAGGAATAACATCGAGGACTCTGTTTCCTCTCCCTTTTCCTTTATATCTGCCAGAAAAGGCTGGATGGACCCCTTAAGATACAGGTTATCTGTCAGTGCAAGCATATACACAGGCTCCTTCCTCATCAGAGACATTTGGAGCACTTTCCTACGTTCTAACAAAAGGCTTGATTGAGAATAGACTGATTTAAACCCAGGTCACTTGAACCAGTATGTATGGCAGGGGGTTAAGATTATTGATGAGTTATTGTAATCAGAGCTCAGTGAGCTGAGTGGATTGTTAATTTTACCTCTCAACATGACCACTATGGGATGGATGATGGCAAGATTCTCAGTTGTCCACCATTGCCATGTGGGATGGTGGATCCCCCCTCCCTTTCTAAAACAATAGGCAGTGAATGATACAGTAGTAACCTTAAAGCTTTTAGAACTCCAGTGTTTTTACTGAAGCCTCCTCCTGACAGGTATTAGAGATAATGAGATTGTGAAGTTGTTAACAGAACCTCCTCTCCCATGTTACTCATTCATGTTACTCATCCATGACTCAGTATACCTCTGAGGCACATAGTAGTTCAACAGAGAGCCAAAAAATTCTTTTTTAAAAAAGACTTTTTTTCCAGTCTGGAGAGATGGTTAAAAGCACTGGCTGCTCTTGCAGAGGACCCAGGCACCCACATGGCAGCTCACAATCATCAGTAATTCCAGTTCCAGAGATCTGACACCATCTTCTGGCCTCCATGGGCATTGCATGCCCATTGTATACATATATATTTGCAGGCAAACCACTCATATACATAAAATATTTTAAAAACTTTTACTCCTCCTCCCCCCTTTAAAATTACTTCTTTGAGAATTATATGCAATGTATTTTTTATTATATTTATCTCCCCTCCCGAACACCCCCCAGTTCCATCTCTCCTTCCCTACACATCCAAATTTGTGCCCTCACTGTTTTATTTTAAACTCATCATTGAGTCCAATTTGTGATGCCTATATATGTGGTTTTGGGTGTGTGGCCATCCACTGGAGTGTGGTTGGCCTGCCAGAGGCTAAATCCTCAAAAAAAACACCTGACTCTGCATCTTCCATAAGCTATTGATTACCAATAGCTCCTTGGCTAGGGGTACAAATTAAAACTGAATATCAAGAAAACAACCTGCTTAAAAAATGAGGCACAGAAATAAACAGAGAGCTCTCAAAGATGAAATACAAATAGCTGAGAAATTTTTTTTAATGTTAATGTTTTGGGACTGGAGAGATAGTACAGCGGTTAAGAGTATTGACTGCTCTTGCAGAGGACCTGGGTTCAGTTCCCAGAACCCACATGGCAGCTTTGAACCATCCTTAACTCCAGTTCCAGGGGAATCTGAAGCCCCCTTCTGACCTCCACAGCATTGCACAACATGGGTGCACTCACACACATGCAGGCAATACACTCATACACATAAAATAAAAATAAAAAGTTATTAATGTTCAATGTTCTTAGCAAACAGGGAAATGAAAATCAAAAGATTTCATCTTAATCCAGTCAGAATGTCTAAGATTAAGAAAAAATGATGACAAATGCTAGTGTGGATGTGGGGAAAAGGGAGCAATTATTTACTGCTGGTGGGAGCACAAACTGGTATAGACACTATCAAAATGGGCATGGAGGGTCCTCAAAAAGCTAGGAATAGATCTGCCACACACACACCAGCTATACCATATATACCCCAAAGACTATGCTATGACAGATATATTTGCTCATCCATGTTCATTGCTGCTCTATTCACAATGACCAGGAAATGAAAACAGCCTAGACATCCATCAGCTTCTGAATGAACAATGAAAATGTAGTACATTAATTCAGTGGAATATTATTCAGCTGTTAAGAAAAAATGAAATTTGCTGCTAAATGGATGGAGCTGAAAACAGTTGTTCTGAGTAAGGAAACCCATACCCAGAAAGACAAAAATCTCATGTTTTCTTTCATTTTTGGATGCTAGCTTTGAGTCTTTATGTGTTTCATTTGGAAAACCCAATGAAGTCAAGAAATTAAGTGGCCATGGGAGGGTGCTTTCAGAGGGAGGGTGAAAGAATACAGTGGTATAAAGTGATAAAGGAGAATAATGAAACAGAAAGAGTTAAATGGGATGGAGATGGGAGGGCATGGCATAGGAAGGGGTATGGGGAAGGAAAACCAACACTAAAGACTTTTTGAAAAAGTCATATGGAAACCTACTGCAGAAACTTCCTTAAATATATACACACACATATATAGAGTTTACATGGGGTTACCCTATAACAGGGAGACAATGCCCCTGCTAGACACCACAGGCTAACAAAAAACCCAACACCAGGAATGAATTAAGTTCTTTTGGAGTCGTTGGACAAGGAAAGTCAATAGAACCCCCACCTCCAAAAATTACTGGCTATTGCCATTGCTCTTGGTTACCTTCCTGGACTTGATGTTAAGACCCTGTTGCTGAAGACACTACGTACTTGAGTCATAGAACATGGAGAAATCAAGCTGGTACTGGAAGCTTCACCCCTACTGGTTAGCTTTCATAGTGCTGGAAGGTGCTATGTACTTTACTGGAGGAGAAAACTATAATCATCAGTCTTACCCAGCTGTGAACCCTGCCAGTTACAAAAATTTCTAGAACTTTATATCAAAGCATAAAGATCAAGGAAACTAAAGTTAGGAACTACCACATTTTAAGATCATATTACAAAATTATAGTTTCTTACATATTTTTATTTTTACCAAGATAAACCAAGGAGTTAGACAAGAATAAATTTATCTTGGTCAAAAGAGTCTCAAAACAGAAGTAACACTAAGTAAGATAGTCCTTGGGTCTGGAATAGAATCTGGTTATCTGGTCAAATAGAGAATTGATGAGACCAAATGTACTAGTGTTGTGCCACCAGCTTTATGGAATTCATTGCTTACTTTTTCTATCGGAAGAAATGATCTAATTGTAATTTCTACAACCCATGTTATTTATTCTCCCCATTTCAGCTTAAAGTGGTTATGTCCTTTATAAGCTGAGCCACAATTCATGAGCCCCATGGGAGTCTTGGCCCCTGGGTACAATACCAGAGATCTTTGCATACTAGCCCTGGAACTTTCTGTCCTGAGCCCTGGTGGAAGGTGGGAAAGAGGAAAACATGTTGGATATGGAAATGATTCTTTCTTTCAATATTTGGTCCCTTGACATACAAGACATACAAGTCTTGTTTGATGGATTATTATTCCTGTACTGAGATTTGAATACTTCAGCTATATTTTTAATAAGGCTTCTAATGAAAGCATCACATCCCATTGGATGTTTTATAGGAGTAGGTGGGCTTGAATCAAGAGTTCTAATTAACTCTGGCCACATTCCTTCATGGCCTGTAGCTGCCTATTCCTCACCTCAAAAGAGCCTGTCCTTCCTACTTTGCAAGTTTCAGATAGAAGTATGCCAGATTTTTTGCTGTTGTTGTTGACATTCTTTTTTTATTTTATGAGTATATTGCCTGCATATATGTAAGTGCGCCCATGTTGTACAGTGCTCCTAGAGGCCAGAAGAGGGCGTAGGATCCCCTAGAACAGGAGTTATGGATGGTTTTTAGCTGCCATGTGGGTTTTGGGATTTGAACCTGAGTCTTCTGCAAGAGTATCCACTGCTCTTAACCATTGAGCAATCTTTCCAGCCCCTGTTGTTAATATTCTTATGGTTGGGAATTGAGAATTAAAAATGGTTTAATCACTTAAAAATATGACTGCATGTTACCAAAGTATTGGAGTGATTTCTCAAGTGTCCAATGGTTGTTTCCAAAGTATGTCTCATGGAAACCAAGTACTAGATGTTACAAAAAATATGGAGTAGAATTTCTTACTGAAATATATGTAGGAAAACATGGGTGTGGCAAATTTTTAATCTGTCTTTTAATATGCATTCTGTATCTCAAAGACTATGCCATGTTTTGAACACATGTTGCCCATGAAATCCTTTCCTTGAAGAGCATTTCTTGCAACACATCTTAGTACACAATGGGAAATGTTCCTCTCTTCCCTGTCAAATCGCCACACTTTTTGTAAGGCAATTAACTACTTGCCTTTTGTCAGCCTGTGTTATTAGATGCCGCTAGGATTCTATTCCATGATGAAACCCATTAGGAAAGCTTAACTTTCTTTCTTTCTTTTTTTTTTTTTTTTGAGGTAGTAGAAAGGAAAAAAGGCCCAAAGGGTATTTGTTTCAAGGAGAGCAGATCTGATTCAAAAAGAAGTAGTCTCTGATTCATCTTTCTTGTTGTCGTTTTCTGAGGGCGGAGGACATTTTCTATTAACCTTATTTGGATGCTTTTTCCCATCCTAAAGTTCATTCTGCTATCTAAATACATGGAGCTGTACCAATCTCAGAAAGCAGTAACGCTAAGGTTTTAGACACTTGATATCAGGGTTTCACTGAAGCTTTTTTTGACGACCAACTCTTAAGGCTAGGGTGAATGCTGCACAGGGAAATGTAAATGAGATGAGGGTCCAGTCTCAGCTTCAAGTTCAGTTAAGACGCAGTTCTGCCCATGGGAACAAAAATGCCTACGTTAAGGGGCATCAGAGGAGAGATCTTAGACCTCTCCCAGAGCACCAACAGGGCCACATGACGGCAAGGCTCTGCCAGAACTCAATGCTCAGATAAATGCATTCTATTCAAACCTCCATGACATTCCATGTAGAATTTTGGTAATATAACAAGTTCTAACAAACTTACTTATCTGTGTGGCTATAGAAGATGGATTCATCCCTGTTTTATAACGTTCTTAGTTTTTCATGTGAGAGCAATAGACGGCCAGAATAGATAAAACGCCAAAGCACACGGTTAGAAATAATCCATCCACAGTCCCACTCATCAGAAATAACTACATGAGTACTTTGGTTTATCTGCTTAATGTTTTCCTTCTTTCCAGGTTGGGTGTATGTTTATCTGGCAGTGTTCTGAGTGTATTTATGAACACTTTGTGACCCTAATGCTGTATTCTAGAATATATTTTGAGGGCAGGCTCTCTCAGGGGAGTAGTCTGATGAGCCTTCCCAAAAATACAGGCAGAAGTTAACCAAGAGATTTATGTACACATTGAAAAATGTAAATACTGGGGCTAGGAAGATGACTCAGTGGTTAAGAGCACTGGTTGCTTTGGCAGAGGACTTGGGTTTGGTTCCCAGTATCCATATAGCAGCTAACAACCATCCTCATCTCTAGTTCCAGAGGATCTGACACCCCCTTCTGGCCTCCAAGGGCATTGTACACACAGGTGTGCTTACATACATGCATGCAAAACACTAATACACATAAAATATAAATAAAAATTTAAGATGTAAATATCAGGAAAGTTATTCTACAACTTTTAATGTATGTACATTAAATGATATGTTGTAATAAATGGTAATCATAGAAATGACCAACATTCTCTATAAAGTGCATTGTCTTAACACTGTGGTATGTTATATTTTATTATTTTATTTGGAGGCAGGGTTTTCTGTAACCTACCTAGGTTGAGCTTGAACTCACTATTAGCCGAGGTTGACTTTGAATGTTTTTGCTTTTTGGTATGTGCTCATGCATGTGCATGTGTGTAGACACTCATGCTTCTGGAGGGCAGGGATCAATGTTGGGGTGCTTTTCTCAATTGCTCTCCACCTTATTTAATTTTTTTCAATAAATCTTTTATTTTCATTTTATGAGTATTTTGCCTGCATGTATGTAAGTGTACCACATGTGTGCAGTGCTCATGGAGGCCAGAAGAGGGTACTGGATCCCTTGAAACTGGAGGTACAGGTGGTTGTGAGATGCCATGTTTGTGCTGGGAAATAACCTGGGTCCTCTGCAAGAACAGCCAGTATTCTCTAGCCCCTATTGGTGGCGGGGGGTGGGGGCAGATGTGCCACAGTGTGCATCTGGAGGTCAGAAGATAACTTTATGGAGTCAGTTCTCCTTCCACCATTACATGGGGCCCAGGAATCAAACTCAGATTGCCAGGCTTGCATGGCAAGTGCCTTCACCTGCTGAGCCATCTTTCATGTCCTTCACCTTATTTTTTAAGGCAAGGTCTCTTTTTCTTTTTTTAGATATTCAATAAATGTTTTTTATTGAGCTTTTTAAAGTTCATACATTTCCCATTCAAATGCAGACCCCTCCCTCCCCCACCTATGCCTCCCCATCCCCCCACCAAACCCTATGCACTCTGCCATACATGCTGAGTCCTATTCATTCAAGTGTTTGTACCCAAATGTCTTTCAGTGTAAGTTTTTTGTTGTTGTTGTTGTGGTTTTTTTTGAGACAGGGTCTCCCTAGCCCCAGCTGGCCTAGAACTTACCATGTAAACCAGGCTGGCCTTGAGCTCACAGAGCTCCACCTGTGCTGGGATTAAAGGCATGCACCACCATGCCCAGCTTTAAATAAATGTTTTTGAATGAATGAGGTCCCATTTTATTGTCAATGGACATCTCACTCTAACAGTTGCCCTAATATACCATGACTATTACCCATGCTCCTTCTCTCTTCTAAAACATCGACTCTTTTCTTTAATATCCATCTCGATGTGGTTAATATACTTCCACATCATTTTTAAATAAATTTTTTGCCATCACATACTTTTTAAAATTTTAGTTTCTTTTAAAAAATAATTTATTGAGAACTTCATACATGCATGTAAGGTGTTTTGATCAAATCCATGCCCACTCCCTCCCCTCCAACTTCTCCCATATCTCCCCATAACTTTTTTACTGGTAACTTCATGTACTCATTTTTTTATGGGGCTTTTTGCTACTCTAACATTACCCCTTATGAAGAGGTAACCCTAAAATCTTTTAAGGATTAGATTAAAGCTCCCAAATACTTTTGACATTTTTGGCCTTTGGAACAGAGTATGTTGCTAAGAGAAGGCAAGGTCTCTTTACTGAACCAGGAACTCACCATTTCAATTAAGCTATCTTGTCAGCTGTCTCTGTTCACTTATAGTGGGATTATAGACACTCACAACCATGCCTGAAGTTAACATGGGTGTTGGGGACCCAAACTCAGGTCCTCATAAGTGTGGCAAGTCCATTATCCATTGAGCCATTTCCTCAACCCTGGCATTAAACTCTTGGTCTTCCTTCGAGTCCTTTGTGCTGAGATTACAGGTGTGTGCCACCACACCAGCCTATGGTATGTTATAGTATTCTCCCAACTTTCTGATGAAGAAACCAAGGCCTAGAGATAACAAGTGACTTGCCCAAGTAATGGAGCTGAGATTTGGCTCTGGAGATTTCAATTCCAGAGTGTGTGCTGCTTTCTACTGGCAGAGGCTAGAGAACAATGGTTGCCTTCATCATGACCTGGGTGCAGGCTTAAGACTTCATCAAATTTTCTGACTCTCATCTAATTCCTTTAGCATGTGTGCAAACAAAGGTGTTTTCCAAGGAGAAGGATGGGGAGGAGGTGAGTAGGGAGAGGATGAAAGAGGGATCTCTTTGGAAAGAATGGGTCCTTGAACAGGGTAATAAGCCAGAGCTGAGGAAGAAGGAAGGACGTCACTTCCTATATGGAGGTGTGGCTCCTGTAATGGCAACAATACATGAGTTCTAGTTGAATGCTTTCCTATCTTGTCTTACAATGTGGCCATGCTACCCTCAAGCCATATTTAAGCTTATTAACCCCTCAAGAGCCCTGTATTAACTAGTCTCTGAAGAATAAAAAAGTGATGGGTTATATCCATGTTTGGGGAATTAAAAAGGATTGCAGGGGGAGAGACACAGAGATAGAGAGCAACAGAGACAGAGACAAAGGGAAGGGACTGATGACAAAAGTGGCTGACAGAAGCCTAGGAAGTCATCAACCATGAAGTGTGGGAACCTTCAGGACTCTAGAAACCAAAACTGTTGGCACAGAGGGTCAGGGTTCCTGTAGTCCCATTAAACAGTGTGTGGATTTATGTTCAGATATTATAAGGAAAATTCTATAATATGAAACATGAACACATAATTTATTCGTGTTTAACAGATTTTACCTACAAAGCATGACTTGTATAACATGTACATACCATTTGAAATCATGGCTTTGTTACATACCACTTTACTGTGGGTGTTGTGATTATTTAAATGTCTTTGAGAATACAGTTCTTCAGTGACAGAACATTATTATTACATAGATATGCCATAAATACCACATATATTTCCCTGTCTCTAGACATGTAGGGTACTTTCCAGTTTCGCCTATGTAAATAACAATGTGAAGCAGAGACAGTCGTCGCCCTCCCTCCCTGAATATCTAAACAATAGAACATGATGTGAGGAAGAGAGAACATAACTGGAAAAAGTGACAAAATCATATAGATGTTTGACATAGAAAAGTCAAGTGAAATGCTGAACAATCAGTCTATCAGAACAATTAAGTCTAGAAAAATAGCTGACTCCAAGATTAACATAGAGAAATCAGTAATATTCTTGTACACTAGCAATGCTAACTGTAGAGCATAAATTTAATTTTGGTCAAAATCCTAAGAGGTGTTTTAGAGAAATGTTATAAGCTTCTCTTAAGATTTATATGAAAGAGTCCAAGTCTCCAAATAGCTAAGATGGTTTTGAGAAAGGATGGAAAATTTGCCCTTCCAGACAGATATTAAGACTTAAGTAAAGATTTAGTAATTAAGACACTGTGATACTGGTGTGGAAACAGACAAATGTATCAATGGGATGGAATCAATCCCCAGAAACAGGTTCTCTGATAACACAAAGGATCATCTTTCAGAGCGATACTGTAAACCAACAGGGAGTGGATGAGCCTTTTATAGTAAGTGGTTCTGGGGAAATTGATTGCTATGGTTTAGCTGTGTCCCTCAAAGGACTTGGCTGCCAGCCTGTGGTGCTGTTGGGAATGGTAGAACCTTTAAGAGGTGGGGCATAGTGGAGGTTGGATTAAAGGGGACATGCCCTTGAAAGAGATACTGGGACCCTGGCCCCTTCTATCTTCCTCTTTTTAAGTTGATTCAATGTCAGATATTTTGTCAGAGACAGAAAGCTAACACATTGACTATCCAAATGAGAAGATTTTAGAAATTTGCTTTACTTCATAAAATATGTAATTTAAAAAAATCTTTAAATTTAAAAATTTAGTAGAATACTTTTTATGGAATTGGAGCAAGAAAAGATTTATTTTTCCAATATTTTATTTTTTATTTTTATCCTATGTGTATGATTGTATTGCCTGCATGTATGTAAGGGAACCCATGTCATGCAATGCCCACTGAGGTCAGAAGAGGGCATTAGAGTCCCTGGAACTGGAGTTACCAACAGTTACTAGCCACCACGTGGGTGCTGGGATTCAAACCTGAGTCTTCTGCAAGACCAACCAGTACTCTTAACTGCTGATCCATCTCTCCAGCCCCTGGGGAAAGATTGCTTAAACAAGATGTATAAAGCATAAAATATATAAATGTATTTGTATGTTTACTATGTTGAACTTTTAAAAAATTGATGGTTGGAAGATAAAGTTTAAAGAAAAGCACAGATGAAAAAAAATTTGGAATGCATATGATGAGTAAAAGATTAGGCTCTAAAATATATATACAGTTTAGTTATTAAAAAGCTAGGTGTGGAGTCAGACATGCTACCACTTGGAGAGATGGCTCAGCAGTTAAGAGCACTGACTGCTCTTGCAGAGGACCCAGGTTCAATTCTCAGCACCCATATGACGGCTACGAACCGTCCTTAACTCAAGTTCCAGGGGAATCAGAAGCCCTCTTCTGACCTCCGTGGCATTGCACAACACGGGTGCACTCACATACATGCAGGCAATACACTCATACACATAAAATAAAAACAATAAAGAAAATAGAAAAGAAAAGCTAGGCGTGGTGGCGCACAGTGTAAATCAGCACTGGGGAGATGACAACAGGAGAATCATGAGTTTAAGAAAATCCTGAGTTACATAGCCTGCCTCAAAGGCTAAAAACAATAAAAAACAAAAAATAAGAATCATCCTAAGAAAGAAAGATATAAAAGAAAAAAATACTTTAACAGGAAAATTGGTAAAGGAGACTGTTGCATGCCTTTTCCTGGGGAGACATAAAAGAAGCATCAGTTTACCCCGGATAGAGAGCATATCCACTGACCAAGGAAAGGATTTCATCCAAGGCCAGCTTGAAGAACCACTGAGTTTATTGGGGTTCCTTACAGGAACCTGGAAGACTCATGGGCTTCTTTACCTCCCACAGAGTGACAAGTGGAATCTGGGGGAGGGGAGAAAGAACTTGAGGGCCCCAAGCCTCATAACTCAGTAAGAGTCTCATGACTTTCCAATTCCCTTCATGCTGGAATGCTCATGGTCTCAACCTCATGGGGGTCCCAGGTGGGTTATCACAGTGGCTCTGATTCAGTATGGCAGTGGTCACATCCAGAAGAAACAGCTGCACTACAGAAATGAGCAGCTAACTGACAGACATGGGAACTGAATGGTCCAACAACTAGTCCGGTGAATGCATACCAAAGTCACAAGACACTGTCTCCTTTCCACCAGAGAGGCACTTAAGAAGTTTGACAATTCAAGTTTTGGGTATGATACAGAGAGATAGGATCATCTATCCATGGTCAGACTACTTGGAACAATAAGCGCTTTGGTGACATCTAGTAGGACCGAAGGCACACAAGCTAAAACAGAACTTTTGAAAAAATGTGAAAAAACAAAGGCAATGAAGTCGCCTGTCCTTTGCAACGTCCTTGATAGCATCCCCCTCCTCACACCCCACATCCTGAATCCTGTGTAACCGCTTTGCTTTCCTTTATGCTTATCCCATGTTATGTGTTCCTGGAGATGACAATGCTTGTTTTCCATTGTCTTTGAGCTTCTTATCAATGGTGCCATGAATCGTGTATGATGTGTGTATATCATTAGACATGTCTTACTAGTATAGTCTTCCTAATACATTTAACTATGTATGTGTATTCCTTCACTTATTTTTTAGTAATTAATATTTAAATTTACTTCATTAATAAAATGTTCTCATAATTATATGCAAGCAGTGCTGTAGAGGACATTTGAACATGTGCCCTGGAGCACATGTGACCGCTTCTTAAGTTTCTCTTACACCATTCTCTTGAATGGTCCCAGAAGTAAAACCCTTGTAATTGATGCCATTAGGCTCTCTACCAATTTTCTTTCTTTCTTCTCTCTCTTTCTTTCCTTTCTCCTTCCTTTTTTCTTTCTCTTTTCTCCCTCTCTCTTTTCTCTCTCCCTTTCCTTCTTTCTTTCTTTTTCTTTTTCTCTCTCCCTCTCTTTTTCTTTCTTTCTTTCTTTCTTTCTTTCTCTTTCTTTCTTCTTTCTAATCAGGATCTCACTATGTAGCTTAGCTGGCCTATAATTCACTATATAGAGCAGACTGGCCTCAAACTCACAGCGATTCAAATGCCTGCATCCTGAGTGCTAGGATTAAAGGCCTGTGCCACACCATATGGGCCCAATATTCTCTCTCTCTCTCTCTCTCTCTCTCTCTCTCTCTCTCTCTCTCTCCCTCCCTCCTCCTCCTCCTCTCTCTTCCCCTCCATCCCCTGCCTCTCTTTTAGATTTTTAAATATTTTTATTTATTTAATTATGTATACATATGTGTCTGTATATGTACATATGAGTCCAGGTGCTCGCAGAGGCCAGAGGTGACATATCCCCTAGAGCTGGAGTTATGGGTAGTTGTGAGCTACCTGGTATGGATACTGATAATCAAACTTGGGTCCTCTGGAAGAACAGTAAGCACTCGTAAGAGCTAAGCCATCTCTTCAGTCCCCAATATGCATTTTTTTTTTTTTTTTTTGGTGTTTTTGAGACAGGGTCTCCCTGTAGCTCCAACTGCCCTGGAACTCACTATGTAGACCAGGCTGGCCTTGAACTCACAGAGATCTGCCTGCCTCTGCCCCCCACCCCCCGAGTGCTGGGATTAAAGGTGTGTGCCAGCATGCCGGGCAATATGAAATTATTTTTATTTTTTTTGCTCTTTTTGAGACAGGGTTTCCCTGTAGTCCCAGCTGGCCTGGAACTCACTATGTAGATCAGTCTGGACTTGAACTCATAGAGATCTGCCTGCCTAGCGCTGAGATTAAAGGCGTGTGCCACCATACCTGGCTGCAGTATGCATTCTTAACAGCAGTGAGTTCCTGTCACTCCACATCCTTACCTGGCTTCATCAAAGTCTTGAATTCTCATCAGTCTGGTGGGTGTAGATGGCACCTTGGCTGGGGATGAGGCTGAGTGGTGGAGTGCCTGCCGAGAATATTTAAGGCCCTGGGTTCAGTCCCCAGCAATGTTTTTTTAAAAAAAATAATAAAATGGTATCTCATAATGGTTATAATTTGCATTTTCTTCCTAGCAAAAGTTTATGTTTTGTAATTCATATTTTCTGTGAAATGTTTAGCCTTTAGTCTTTCTCTATTGACTTGTTTATACTTTTAAATATTTTATTTTTTGAAAATTTCATATATGAGTATTGAACTTGCATTATTTCCACTCCTCTGTCCCCCTGCAACTTCTCCCATGTCCCCACCTCACCATTTCTGTCCTCTTCTTTAATATTGTTATACACATGCAAACACACCACACACACACACACACACGCACACGAGTCCATTTAATGGTGCCTATGTGTTATTGTGTTTAGGGCTGCCCACTTATGAATAGATAACCTCTGAGGAAGCTAGTCCCTGGAGAGAACTGATTTTTCCCTCCCTCAGAATCCAATGATCGACAGTACTTTATCCTGAGGTGGGACCCCATGAAGTTTCCCCTATCCACACTGACATGTCAGATCAATATGCAGATCTTGTTAAACTACCATACTGTGGAGATTTCATGGGTGTAACTTCCCTATTATGTCTAGAATGCATTAACTAGTAGCAGGTACCTTGTCCCTCTGGCTCTTACACTCTTTCTGTACCCTCTTCCATGATGTTCATGAAACCTTAGGTGTAAGAGGTTCCATTGTAAATATATCACTTAGGGCTGGGCACCTCACAGTCACTTATTCTCTGCATTTTGATCAGTTATGGAACTCTGTAATAGTCTCCAACTGTTGCAAAGTGAAGCTTCATTGATGGGTGGTGAGAAGTACATTTGTCTGCGAGTATAAGGGTGCGTATTTAGAATACAGTAAGAAATCACATTTGTTTAGGAAGGTGGAGTAGTAGGTTCTTTAGAGTCTATGACTTCTCAAACCATGTGTACCTGGTCATGTGTACAGTACCAAGCATGGATTCCCTCATATTGAGTGGGTCTTAAGTCCAATTAGACAGCTGTTGATTAACCCTGAGATATAAATGCCACTATTGCACCAATAGAATTTGCTGAACCAGTCACTGTTTTGCTTCATAGGATTTATAGCTGGATAGGATCATTGATTGGATTTCTCCCTTGGCAGCTTGCATAGCACCTTCTGATATTATGAGAGCTGGTGTTTGTGGAGGAGGCTTCCAGGTCAGTTCTAACTCAATTGTTCCAAGTCCTATGTCTGAAGTATGTTGTGTCTTCACCAGTAGGATCTTACCTTCAAGTTCTGGCAGGCAATCAAGGTCTGCAGCAATAGCCTATATTATTTTGGGGAGTGTCTTGGACTACCAATACCAACAATTTAAAGGGGATTTCCCTGGCCTGGCACTGTGATTTTTGTTATACAGCCTTCAGCTATGCACATAGCATCTTCAACAAATGGTTCTGGGAAAACTGGATCTCCACATGTAGAAGAATGAAATTGGGCACATATCTATCACCTGGCACAAAAGTCAGCTCCAAATGGATCAAAGACCTCAATGTGAAATCTGAAACTCTGAAACTATTAGAAGAAAACATAGGCAGTGCCCAACATGATATAGGTATAGCTGGACATGGTGGTACACAGCTTTAATCTCAGCACTTGGGAGGCAGAGGCAGGGGGATCTCTGTGAGATTGAAGTTAGCCTAATCTATATAGTGAGCTCCAGGTCAGTTGGGGCTATAGGGAGACCCTGTCTCAAAAAAAAAAGAACATTTAAAGTGGACTTCATTCGCTCAGGAATTAACAATTGACAAATGGGACAAATTAAACTAAAAAGCTTCTGTACAGCAAAGGAACAATCAAGTGAAGAGGAAGCCCACAGAGTGGGAGAAAATCTTTGTCAGCTATGCATCTGATAGAGGATTAATTTTAAGAATATACAAAGAACTAAAAAAAAAATCAAGAAAACAAATGATCCAGTTAAAAAATGGACTGGGCATGGTAGCAAATGCCTTTAATTCCAGCACTTCGGAGGCAGATGCAAGCAGGCCTCTGTGAGGTCTAGGCTAGCCTGATCTACATAGTAAGTTCCAGATTGGCTGGGGCTACGTAAGACTCTGTCCAAAAAAGGAGGGGCGGGGTGTGCTACAGATCTGAATAGAGTTCTCAGAAGGAGAAAGAGCAGCAAGATGTCCTCGTTTCACAGCTTATTCTCTAATTCAGTCTCTTGGGCAACTGAGAAAAAAGGTCCTTGGTGGATCCACCTATGGGTACAGTGAGTAGGGGGTACTGGGGAGGTGCTAGGACAAGTAGTAGCATGCAAGGACTTCAAAAGGCTTGCCCTATTCTCTTCTTAAAAACAAAAAAACAAAAACAAAAACCACACACAAAACCAAACAAAACCTTAATTTATATGAGCGTATTACCTCCATGTATGTAAGCACACCCATGTCATGTTGTACAATGCCCTCGGAGTCAGAAGAGGGTGTCAGGTCCCCTGGAACTGGAGTTACAG
This sequence comes from Nannospalax galili, assembly GCF_000622305.1. NCBI lineage: Eukaryota > Metazoa > Chordata > Mammalia > Rodentia > Spalacidae > Nannospalax > Nannospalax galili. The sequence goes on from NW_008332097.1 coordinate 1,663,016, forward strand.
ACAATTGTTAGCCGCCATGTGAGTGCTGGGAATCGAACCTAGGTTCTCTGTAAGAGCAGCAAGTGCTCCTAACTGCTGAGCCATCTCTCCAGCCCTGCTTTCTCTTGACCAATGAAAAGCCCTGACCACTATTTGGTTGCCTCTGGCAGCTTCCATTGGCACCTGGACGACCTCTCCTAGTCATCACGTGTCTAATCTCAAAGAGTGGAAATCTTTCCTTGTGAGGCAACTCCTCACCACTCTACAAACAGCTGGCAGGTTTGATTTGTTGAAAGATGATCTTGAATACCCATCTCAGCCATCACGTAATAACATAACCCTGAACCAAGAGCCACAAGACCTGCAGCCCTCTAAGACTGCCCCCCTTCTAGAAGTAATAAACACAATTCAAAGTTGACGAGTATTTTATTTATAAATGTACATGTACTATAAAAGTTGTTGCATTTTAGACAACTTTTTATTTTTATTTTTTACTATTTCTCAGAGGCATTTTTAGAATAAATATTGTAAATGAAAGTTAGTGTAATTGATAGAGAACATTGCCCACCCACAACAGTAACATCTTTTGGATGGACTCACATAGGTGGTGGATCATTTCAGCTTGTTAAATCTTACAATGTGTCCAGATAACTAGGATATGTATTCAGTTAGTAACACTACATAGAAAGAATGATGCGAGGTCATGAGAGTTTGCTAGTGAAAAACAGGGTCACCATTTTTTTTTCTTAGGAAAGAAAAGGGACAAGCTTTTGGAGTATGAGGGGGAAAAATCAGATCAACTTCCTCAGGGACAATCAATCATTCACTTGCCTCATCTGCTTTTTAAACAAACACATTTCTATTATAGCTCCACAGAGCAGAGCTCCGAGCTGGGATCTCAAAGATTATTTGAAAAGAAATAGATCATACTCTCTTATGCTGCATTGGGAAACAACATGATCGAGTCTGCTGAAGCTGCCATGTAACAGGCTCTAAATGAAATATAAATCAAATAGAAATAGAAACAGTTGGCAATTAGAATTTAGAAAACGTTGGAGATTATTCCGGGCTGGTGACTAGTGTTCATTATGGGAAAGCACATTCTGCACTTGGAGAATGGGGCTTTATTTTTCTTGACTCGAGCCTAGCTTCAATACGTGTACAATGAGTCTAAGAAATATGTATAAATGGCTTTGTGAAACCAGAAGAGAATGCACAATATTCATATAATCCTTACATAATGGATGGTGTTGCACATGTAAAAAGTATTTTATAAAAGTCGGTTATGAATGACCATATTGTACATGTTTTGTGCATTGTTCCTGGTAAAGTACTCTAATATCATGCAAAGTGTGATCATCCACATTATCAAAATAGTTAATAAAACATGCAGGTGCGTCACCAAAATATTGGACTTGATCTATACATTTTTCAAAACTTGTTTCTTTTTCTTTTTTAAAATTTTTCCTTTATTTTTGTCTTTTAAAATCTTTTTATTTTTCTCCTGTAAAACAGCAAACACCTCCGTGAGAAGTCGTGGGAACTTGAAAGTGACTTCGTCTCTCTTCAGTGTTCTGCATCCATAATTCATCATTATGTGCAACAGCTTTGCATTTTTCTAAGGCACAATTTTTAATGAAATGATGTGTGAATTTCAATTCAATAACAGCTTGTCCGAATGACAAAGTGGTCAAAATACCTCCAGTAGCTGAGGAGATTTCTGCACCTATATGGAACCCACATGCAAAGAACCATCTAGCATGGAAATAAATAATTGCTAGCCATACTCCCTAAGACACACACAATTATTGCTTACATAACAGAAAAACATCTACTTGACCTTTTTTATGCCTACATTAGCCTATTAGGAGTATACCCATAGTCTACATTCACAAAATGTCATCTTCACTTATTTGCCATCATTTTAAGGCAGAATAAATAGTTCCCCTTTCCTCCATCTTAAAGGAAACAGCCCGGAGATCTAAATCCTGATGGTTCTTAGTCATGTCATTCCTTTCTTGTCCAGCTGAAATTGATCACACAGGGCAGAAAATAAACCAGGTCTCCATAAACGTTCCTTTCTAAACTCCACGAACAAGGTCCAGGATTCTCAAGAGTAAAGAAGGTGATGGAGGAAGGAGAGCCAAGGTGCACAAGGTCTCGAGAGTGGGCTAAGCACGGTCGGCCGCACGTTGCTGCCCCGTACAAATCAGGTCCTGGGTTTACCACATGTCATCTAGGTTCTGTTAATGCTTCTTTGGATACTTGGGCTTCACACTCACCCCTCCCACCCCAGAACATACAGGCAAAGGTGAGCAGTAGTCATGCCTAAAGATAGACTGTTCTCGATGCCTAATGCTCACATTCTCAAATCAAGCCCCCTATTAAAGACCTCTTATCTAGTGCTTGGACAAAGCAAGCAACCCAGGCCTCAAGGCTACTACTGATCCACTACCCTTGAAGATTAAAGTTCTTCAGACTTTGGTAATTTTGGAAATGATGACTAAACTATTTCCTTTTGATTCCTTCCTGGCTTTGGGCAATATCCCAGAGTGTAAGTCTAGTGATATTGCAGGGTTCTCTTTATTTGATGGACCAACCTGTGCTAATGACATTACTTCCAGCGTGCACAAAATCTAATACTAACAGTGCGATAATTTGTTGGTATGACTTCTGTCCCAAAAGGTAAGTAACACAATGTTTCAGGATTACAACATATTATCATACTAGTGTCTTTGCATTAAAAACAAGTTATGGATTAGAGACAGAGCTCGCTGGGAAGTTTCGTTTTTCTGAAACACATCAGTCCTATGCTCCTGTTTTAGAAGACCACATGTCTCAAATTGGCATGTCTTGCACTTTCTACAGCTCAGTTCTGTAAACATAAAGTGTTGAATTCCTAGAAATACTAAAACAACTGGTTTATTGCATCCTTTCATTATTTCCCAAAGAAAATATCACATTTTAAACCATAAGCCTCCTTGATCATACTAAGCTTTTTTTTTTTTTTTAAACTGTTCAGGATCATGACAATTCAGTATTCTTTTGTATATATTGTGCATACACAGGGGGAAAAAACCAAACTCCACCCCCTCAAACCAGGAAAAGCACAAACTTTGTGCTACAAAACCAAAGAACAGATACCACCTTGTAGAAGAGTCTTCCAGAAATTAGATGAATGCTGAGAAGCCCCTGACCTTGGGGTTTAATTAAGCAGTTGCCAAAGGACACCCTTAATAAAGAAATTGTCGGTGATCTGGAAGCTCAGAAATCTTGTCACAGTGTTGTAGGTTGGCCAGCACCTGAGGGAAGGAAAACGGCAACTTTGGTCAATATTTCTCATTTCCAAAACTACTCAAGTTAGCGTTATCCTTGACAGTCTCCTGTGTGGCACCCCTCAGGCTTTGTTGGCAACACAGACTCATAATCTCTAGCTAACACCCCACAGCCAGGTCCAGGTGGTGCCGGTGCACTAAAATCTGAAAAATATTCTGGATTTTCTTTCTTTCTTTCTTTTTTTTTTAAAGCTGGGGCACATAAGCAAGAAAAACAGTTTACTCTGTTTCTTTAGGTCTTGGTTTTGGTTTTTCAAAGAATCAGTCCATTGACTTGGGAGAGATCTGGATACCTGGTAAAATTTGACTTTCAAATAAACACCCTTAAAACTTTTATGTGTAAGAATGTTTTGCCTGCATTTATATAATTGCACACCTGTGTGCAATGCCTGTGGAGGTCCGAAGAGGGTGTCAGATCCCCTGGAACTGGAGGTTCAGACTGTTGTTATCTGCCGTGTTGGGTGATAGCAACTGAACCCTGGTCCTCTGCAAGAGCAGCCAGTGCTCTTAACTACTGAACCATCTTTCCAGCCCCACACATATTTTTTAAATCATAAGTATATCCCATGTGGTATTTGGGACACTCTTGTGCTAAATCCAGAGCATGCAATATTTGATACAGATACTGAAAAAACTGATTATATATCCAAAGTACTTTTTTTTTTTTTTCGGAGACAGGGTATCCCTGTAGCCCCACCTGGCCTGGAACTCCCTAGGTAGACCAGACTGATTTTGATCTCTGAGATCCACCTGCCTCTGCCTTCTGAGGGATGAGATAAAGGCTTGAGCCTCCATGCCTGGCCAAAATACAAATTTAAAAATTCATTGTTCAGCTGGGTGTGGTGATGCACACCTGTAATCTCAAAACTTGGGAGACAGGAGGCAGGAGGATCAGAAGTTCAAGGCCAGTCTCAACTATATAGTGACTTTGAGGCCAACGGAGCTACAGAATGAGCTTATCTCAAACCAACAGCAAACCAGACACAAACAAGGGCTGGGGAGATAGCTCAGTTTGATCTTCAGAACCCAGGTAGGAGAAAAAAAAAAGCCTGTGATGGTGATGCATGCTTATAATCTCAGCACTGGGAAGGCAGAAACAGAGTTTTAGGGGTCACTGACCAGGCAGCCTAGCCTACATTCCAGGCCAGTGAGAGACCCTGTCCCGAAAAAAAAGGTGGGCAGTGCCTGAGGAATGACACCCAAGGTCACCTCTGGTTTCCATATGCATTCACACCCACCCACACATGCACCTGCACACACATGAACATGTATGCACAAACTTACAAACACAATTCATCATTTATCTGAAATCCAAACATAAAAAAATTCCTTCAGCATCTTGTATTTTATCTGGGCATGCTATCTAGGAATGATTATGCTTTGTACTTCTCACTGAAACCTTAGGAAGGTTTCTCCTTCGTTCAGGCACTACAGTGGTGATGAGGCAAACATAACATTGGAAAAGACCCCAGGGAGTTTGCACTAAGTGCATTTCAGGAGAGTGAATGACAGAGCAGGACACCATGTACAAAGACAGCCATCCAATGCCTGAGCACAGATGGCATGAGTTAAACATATGATGGCTTGAATCATGACGGGTAATTTGTTCTGTGCGTCCATTCCCATTTACGTAGGAATTTAAAAACTGTTTACACGGCTTTTAGGAATTGCATTTTAATATGCCGTTATGCTCTTTCCTCCAACAGAAGAATCTCATTTAAATGTGACTGGTTCCTTGGAGAAAATGGGATTAAATATTCAGGTTTTATTATTCCCAAACATGAAGTTATTTTGCTTCACTTGGAATACCTCTAATGTAAACCACACTTCCCATCAGTCCATCTCCTCTCTTCTTAACTAACATCAAAGTAAAATTTTATGGAAAAAAAAAGGAAAAATTACTTTTAGCCATCTCCTATGGGAATGAGTTTTCTGAGAATGCCTTCTGTTACAATTGGGAATCTTACTTAACCTCATAACCAAAGTCAATCTTATGTTTTGAGAGCATTTAACACTATCTATTTGATCCACCTTCCTCCTGTATAATCAGTTTTTTAAAATCTAGGTAGTTTTTAGGAAAATAATATAAGCAATCTTACTAGGCCTTGGGTACCTCTTTTAATCAACTTTTTTTTTTTTTAAAAAAAAACAGGGTCTCCTTAGTCTCAGCCCACCTGGAAGTCACTACGTGGACCAGGCTGGCCTGGATCTCAGAGATCCATGCCTACCTCTGCCTCCTGAGGCCTGGAATTAAAGGTATGTGCCACCATGCCTGGCTTCTAATAATCTTTTATAAGCTAAACTAAACAAATAACTTTAATATTTGATTATGTTCCCTGCTTCTCCCTCTTGCCCCTTCCTTGCCCCTGGCCCAGAATAATATGTGTGTGTGGTATGTGTGGGGATGTTGTGAAAATGTCAGCGCTGAAAGAAATGGACATAGGATTCAATGAATTATCCACAGTTTATGTTGCAAATAACAGATGAGATTAGATTGGTACCATCTGTTTGTGGTTGTATGTGCTCTTCTGTAGGGTCAGAAAGAGATAAATCCTTCCCCGATAATATGAGGTTCCTCATTTCTTCCTCATGTCCTGCTGGATTTATTGTTTAAATAATGAGAGGAAACTTGTGGTTGGAAGAGCAGTTTAGAGAGTGCTCAGAAGGGACACTGTGAGAACCAGTGAGATAGATCAGGCTCACTCTTGGTTTCAAACAACTCCAAGAGTCAGGCTGTTTTCATTCAGGTACCACCACACTGTGGCATCTCCCTTCATTCCACTATTTTATTGCATCTGGAGAACATAGTCAATCAAGTATATTTATACTGCTTCAGCCAAATTATTATCTCCTCCACCTACACTGCTGAGTATATTTGTTTCTTAGGACACCAAGAAAAAAATGTGAAGCATTCTTATATATGCTGGTCCTTGTCACAAGTTTGCTTAATTAAAACCAGCCTAAAATGATACATTTATCTGGAAAAATAACCATGGGAGGAGTTAAAAAATTTTTGAAAAAAAAAAAACCTAGAAAGTGTGGCCATTATTATCCAATATTAAAATATATTATGAAGCTACAACAATTGAAACCATTCAGTAATGGAAAACAAGTATGATAATAGTCTTTTGCATGAAAAATAAATCAGAAGGTGGGAGAACCCATGATAACTACAACATGCAGCAAATATAATACCAGGAAAACTTCTTAACTTGTAAGTACTTAAACAGAATGGACAAAGGACAGAGAAGTGCTTATAAAAAATACAGAGAGGGAACATGTGTTAAGATGCTCAAACTCATAATTAAAAAGCACACATCTCCAGGCTAGAGAAATGGTTCAGCTGGTGAAGCTGGAGGATCTGAGTTTGGATCCCAGTACCCACATAAATCCCATGCACATCAGTGCATGTCTGTAACTCTAACATGGAGGAGGGCAGGGAGAGTAGACTCAGCTGGATCCTTGGAGCTCTATGGCCTTAGAATCGGTGAGGAGGTTCAATGTGAGACCCTGCCTCTACACATCTAAGCAAAAATGTTTATCCCCACCTGGTAGAGTGGATTCCTTTTTTCCTAGTGCTAGGGAGAGATCCCAGGTTCTCATGCATACTATGTAAGTGCTGTCTCCTAGAGTTGCACTTCCAGCCCAGAGTGAAACTTTTTTTTTTTTTTAAACTTTTTTGAGACAGGGTTTCCCTATAGTACCAGCTGGCCTTGATCTCATGGAGATCAACTTGCTTCTGCCTTCCAAGTTCTGGTATTAACAGTGTTCCACCACACCTGCCGAGGGTGAAAATATGTAACATGATAATCTGCAGAGAGAGAGAGAGCTGCCAGCAGCAGAGAGGAAGAGAGAGGCACTCTCATTCTATAGGGAGGCTGCACTTTCTTTTAGACGATAATTAGGCAAGGTGTCTGATGCTGTAAACATACCTTTTAATACAGCTTTGCCCCAGCTTTCAGATCTTCATACAGATATATACAAGGACACTCACTTAACAAATAATACTCAGAAACATTTGACAAATTATATTCAAAAGCTAGAAACAACCAAAGTGTCCATCCAGGAGAAAGAATATGGCCAAATTGCCAAGATACTAAGTTGAAACTAGCAGCAACAAAAATTATGGACAGAGCACCATCACCATGTGATCATCACCTTTGTGAAGTAAAGCCCAACACATATCCAGCTAGATACAGATTGAGACATGTGCAAGAGTGTGTGTGATATACAACATCCATTCTGCCCCTGCCCTAAGGAACCATAAGGGATGGCTTTAGAGATTTTCTGTTTTAATTCAGTGTGTTTCTGAGCAATTCCACTTTTCTAACCTTATAGAATTTCCGCTATTTATTAACTTATTCTTTTGAATATTTACAGAGGTACATTTTTGCTTTCTTCTTAGCATTCTTAAAAAACATCCCAAGCTTGACATAGTGGTGCTTGCCTTTAATCCCAGCACTCAGGAGACAGAGGTAGGAAGATCTCTGTGAGATCCAAGACCAGTCTGGTCTACTTAGCAAGTTCCAGCCCAAGCTGGGGCTACAGGGAGACCTCCCCCAAAAAACAATCCAAATAAAATATTATATTTAGAGAAAGGGTAATGTTTCTCTCTTATTTATAGTCTACCTTCCAATAGCTTTCTTTTTACAAAAGATAGTGTCTGTGTGGGTGTTGTACACATGAGTACAGGTGCCTGCAGCAGTTGGCTTCCCCCCTACCATGAGCTGGAGTTACATGTAATTATGAACTGTCTAATGTGGGTGCTGGGAACCAAACTCAGGTCCTCTGCAAGAGCAGTATGCACTCTTAACTGCTGAGCCATCTCTCCAGTCCCCCCAGTAACTTTCCTAAGAATCTAGGGCTCCTGTCTTTAATTGGAATAATACAGTTAATATTTGTAAGCATAACAGAAAAATTTCTAGTCTAGATCCAAAAAGCTAATTTTCAAGAGAAATGACAATGAATCACCAAAATTCCAAAACTCTGGATGTGAAGAGGTCACTGCCAGGCAGAGGTGAGATGAGGTTTGTTGATATCCTTCAAGCACTCTCCTTATGAAGGAAACTCATAACAGAAAAGCCAGCACTTTTGAAATCCTGCAGTCCTCTAGTCTAACAGCACCCTCTTCTGGTTCCACGATTCACATTTGGCTCACTCAGGTTCAGATGAGCATGTGATCATAGACAATGGTAGGGAGAAAATTGAAACCTGGGAGGAAAGGGCTTATTTTCTCTTCCTAAATATTTAAAAACAAAACAAAGAACACCAGGCATGGTGGCGCACACCATTAATACCAACCTTGGGAGGCAGATGGATCTCTGTGAGATCAAGGCCAGCCTGGTCTACATAGCAAGTTCTAGGCTACAGGAAGACCCTGTCTCAAAAAAATACCAAACAAAAAAACCACACAAAATCCCAGTTTAAAAATATGTAATTATATATTGCATATGTAGGTATATATATATTTATGTGCACAATATACTATTTATGCATTTTCTATAAAATACATGGTTTATATTAGTGCCATGTATGATAGAAAAAGTCCAGTTGGCTGACAGCAGTTCTAAGTTGGAACTGTTTGACTTCAAGTTAAATGTTTAGCATAGACCTAAGTAACCTAGATTAGATTAAAATGTTATTTACCACCATTTTGTCAATAGACATATATTCCTCTGAATTAACAATTCACTAAATCTGTAACTATAAAACCATTTGATTCCGATTTTTATTCTTAATCTTCAAGGTTCTAATACTTCACTCACTTTCACAAATGGAGTCTTGAATTTTAGACTTCATCTTTTCAATGTAATTGACAAATTTGCATTAAAAGGTCTCCTGCTGTTCAGGTCTCTCACCACCAAAGGACTCAAGAGCAAACCAGTGGCTAGTTTCAGATGGTCTCAACAGCAGTTGGACAATAGCACCCCCTGTTGGCGTCAAAAGTAAATATGCCCTTTCCTGACTGGAAAACTGAAAAGTTCCCCTAGCAGGCTGCCCAAGGCAGCCAGTATTTAAAATCTTATTGTGTACTAAGATATGTGTGTTGGGAAGTTCCCTGAAAACAAAGCCATGTTACGTAACCAAACTTCTTAATGTAGAGGACTATGATGCTGGGGAATTGGCACTTAATCAAACACTGGAGAATCACCTCCAACTGGAGCTGCCCTCTGCAGACAGGCTTCACCAAGGGCCAGTGTTGCAGACCTTAACCCTTCCTCTGATTCACCAAGATCCCTTTAGTGAGCCCACGCAGTATCTCAAACACAGCCTACAGTTTTTCTCTATGTGCTCATGTACTCCTGGATAAAAGTCATTTATCCACTGGAGCCGGAACTTCCCATAGGATGTAAGCGATGAATAAGAGGTTTTTGCCTTATTTCTTTAATCTCCATCCTAATAGTCCATTCTCCCAGGGTAGGAATGTCATCTGATGGTGGAAAATGTTTGAATTCCTAAACTGAATCCCATGGATGGAGTGCAATCTTCCGAGAGTCTCCCCATACTCACTTCTAGATCGCATGTAGCAGTCAGTACAGTTGAGAAGACCATTGCGAATCCTAACATCTGTCCCACTCACTGCGTCTCCAAGCTGTCCTTTACAAATGCCACACTACAGGGAAGAAAGGACAGAAGCTGTAAGAGGAATAAAGAATGGTGTGTAGACCATGCTGGGTGATTGCTTACTGAATCACACAGCATCACTTCTACCACCTCCAAATTCATTGAGCATCTATTATGGGTTAGATGTTGTATCATGAATCAATTTACATCAAATGTAAAATGTATTTTGAGTATTTTATCTTAACTCCTTGTATGTTACAGAGAAGAACACAGGTTCAGAAGGGCCAGATGATTTGCTCTGTGGTCGCAAAGTTGGTGTATGGCACCGCAGTGAGTCTAGAGCCTGCTTGGCTTTTTTAATGCATAATTTCCCAATAGTGATGAAAGAATCATTTTGGGGGATCTTTTTGAGCCAGGGTCTTCCTGTAGCCCTAGCTGGCCTGGAACTTGCTATGTAGACCAAATTGGCCTTGAACTCACAGAGATCTGCCTGCCTCAGCCTCCCAAGTGCTGTGATTAAAGGTGTGCCACCACGCCTGACAAAAGAACCATTTCTAACAGACTGCATCCTACTGGTTTTAAATAAACACATGATCACTGGATTATCAATTGAAACTTGACTATCAATAATCTTTAAAGGCTTTCCAGCATTGATGACTCACTAGGGAACGGCTATTCCATTGCTTTCTTCCACATTACAGGCAGGATGCCTGGGATAACAAATTCCTGGGATGGAAGTTTCATTAGTTAAAATGAGAAGGGAAGATGGGAAATGTGGGGGGGTGCTTTGCCATTTGTAGCAGAGAGGTGACACTGGGGGTTGGTCTAGGTGCCAGGGTCTTCCAGAGGGCTCAGGACCCAGGCTCTAAGGCTCCCTAGGACAGAAGGACACCAGGCAAATGGTGCCATCTGCATTTGCACTGTGTTTGGTACAATTTGAGAACCACCTCACTGACAGTCTTAGATTAGAGAAAAAACAGGAATTATTTTAAACTCATACAAGTTGACTTCACAGTCGAGGAGAAGCTACCAAGAAGAAAGGGGACAAAGTTCAAGGGGGAGAAAGAGTGCATTAGCAGTACGCAGGGAGAACATGGAGTCTTACACATATGCACGTGTGTGTGTGTGTGTGTGTGCGCATGTGCATGTGTAAGGTGTGTTCATGAGTAGAGAGGATGCCAATATAACGACACAGTGCAACTCATTTACTTTACAATAAGCCTAGTATCACAGGTTAGTGCACCTGCTCTTTAGCGGGAAAGCTGGCATTAGAAACTAGGCATCCTCACTTGCACTCATCCATCTGAAAATATTTATTGAAACCTCTCTATTCTGTTAGGTGAAGCAAAATAGGGAAACACAAAATCTTTACCCTTATGGAGTTTAGTGTTTATTACAGAAGCTGATACTTAACAATGCACAACAACAATAAGAATGCTGAATGGTTGCCTGAGGCCCCATCACAAAAGCAACTGAGTAGCTGGGTGTGGTGGCACAGCCAGTAACCTCAGCACTACAGAGGCTAAAGCAGAAAGATTGCCAGGGGTTTGAGGCCAGCCCGTGCTACATCATGATACTGTGTCTCAAACAGAATGAAAGAAAACAAACACTAAGGAACAGCAACAGCAAAAATGTTAACAGACTTAGGGCAGGGTGGGTGAACAGGGCTACTTCTCAAAGGGAGCTACTGTGCACAGGAGATCATAGACATATTCATACTGAGTACCAAATCCTTAAAACCAGCTATAGTCACTTACTGGGCAGAAAATATACCATTAGATTGAGGACTAAAACCCTTTGACACTGAAATCACAATAGTTTAAGGAGCAGTGAAGATATCATACTCCAAATAAACCCACATGGCCCACGAGCATCGTGGCCTCCCATTCTCGGCTTCCTGATGGAATGCATGCTTTTAGGGACAAGTCAAGAAGTGTTTGGTAAAGACAAATGGCACACATCTGTGTTTTTTTGTTTTTTTGTTTGTTTGTTTCTTTTAACCTAATATCCCATAGGGATTCAGGATGGGAGGCCTTTATCCTAAAGGCTGGACCCACTTGTCTATTCCACTTGGAGAAAAGTTATATGAAGGCCCTTAATGTATAGGGGGGATTTCTCAGCACAGGGCAAGGCCAAAACCATGAAATCCAGCTTAGAAGAGCAGTGTATACATACCCTGAAACACTGGATATGAAAATAGAGATTCAGGGTCTCGATGATCATCGCGGCTCCTTTACCCAACGCCAGCCCACAGGAAGAGCACAGCTTCTTCCCGCTTATTGACCTGGATTTTTAAAATGTACAATAAAATATCAGTTTACAAAATATGTTTTAATCCAAGCCAAGTGTATTATAGGACAAATTAAACACTCGTTTAATTAAAAAATCTCAGTTCAGAATAGTTGGAACACAACACATAATCTCATATAAAAATGGAAACATGGGTTTTAAAACATGCTCAGATCATGAATGAAGTGAGTCACAGAACAGATGAGAGAATGAAGCACAGTCAACTGTAAATCGCCAACTCCATCTATGCTGAACACACAAAGGGCCTATGTGGTGCTGAATCTGCTGTGTGTGCCTGAGGTATTGGTTCCAAGAAGTCTGTGTGACCTTGAAACGAACCACCTTGAGATGATTCAATATATGTATCGTATGTTTTTATGTCTTAAAAAACTCATTAGCTTTATTAAGGTTCCACATGGCTTCAACATTCTTTGCAAAAGATCGGCCTTCTAGAGCATTTTCTTTTACCTATTAAAGAGCTCATCATAATAGACGAGAGCCAGCCCAGGAAGTGGGATCTCTACTTTGTCACCACACTCATGGCAAGCTGTCTAGTTCTCTCTTTGGGTCTCTCTTCTACCTTCAGCAAAAGAGGGCTGGCCAGATCATCTTTCCACTAAAAACAGAACGTGCAATGTGGGTACTTGCTTTCTGTCTATATCACAACCCCTGGGGGCTGAACCTACTTCCTTCCTCCACCTACAGCCCCACGCAATGCCCATCTACAGACTAAACCCAGCAGACTATGCCAAGTGAGAGGGCACAGCCAACCGCCCACCTGCCACCTGAAGGCTGGCTTTCTATGGCCGCCTTCTGCCTTCTCTCTACTAGATCAGCTGGCCATGACACCTGTCTGAAAAACTCTGGGAATTCCATGAGAAATTTAGAAATAAATACACACTGTCATTCATAAGCCACAGAGGAAACAGAAGGGCAGACAGTTTAGAAGAGGGAGAGCTGTCCTCAGCAAACTGCCCTTCTATTGAACAGTGAAATGAAGTTTCTCCATCCATGAATCCTCAGTCATTTGTCTCTGTGGTAGATGGAAACTCGGGCAGTTTTTAAGGATATCACAGGCCAACTAATATCAAGAGCCATCATTAGCCATCTAGGGAGGCTTTAAAGAGGAGGATGACACTTTGTTTCCCAGCCTCTGCCTGGTTCTCTGTAGGAGCCAACAGTCCATTGCCCTACAAGGGCTGAGCATCTTGGAGGCAGAGTAACCCCAGCAACTGTCTGGTAGGTTTTATTATTAGTTTGCAGGTTCCATGCATTGTCATTAAAGCCTGGTAGCCATGACCAGCCAGTATCACACTTGACTTTTTCTCTCCCCAGCCAGTGAATCTGCAGGCACATGGGGGATGTTTTCCTGACTCCTGTCTCTGAGTGTTCAGGGGAAGTGATGTGTCTGGATCACTTGGCAGGCACTGATTTGGCCGAGATTATGCCCAGCAAGTGCTGGACCACACAAAACAGCCTTAGAAAGGCTTGCTGACCTCTTGTACCTGTTTGGTGACTGGCCAGGAGGGGTGGGAGAACAGGGGGACAAGGGCCCAGCCTGGAAGTTCTCTCGAGAGCTTTTCCTATAACATGGTAACAGAGCCCAAAATTATGACAAGTTAACAAAAATCATAATAAAAGATATTTAAATTAAAAAACCAAACCCCAAACTTCTTGACAACCAAATCAAGGACCACAAACACATCTACTAGCATTTTTGTCTTGAGGCAAGGTCTCTCACTAAGGAGCCCAGGCTAGCCTCAAACTTGCCATCCTCTCTCCCCAGCCTTCTAACTGCTAGGCTTATAGCATACGCTCTTATGCTTGGTTTTATATTTTTCTAAAACAAAAATCATAATTCTGTCTAGGAGGAATGCATATGCATTGACTATGTAAAATCAGAACCATCCTGACAGTGCTGATTAGAAAAGAGACTATTTTGGAATTCTCAGTTTAAAATTGCTGAGTTCTCTAAGTTTTTTACCAAGCTGCTTTTGCATGCTGAGTTTGATATAAAAATTATGGGCTCAGTGGGTTGGGAAAGATGAAAAAGGATATGAAAAAAACTATTAAAGATAGCCCGGAAGTTCAGGGCAGATCTTAAAGGAGGTGGTTTTTCAGTACCATGGCATCCACACAGTGGAAGGTGGAGTTCAGATTATTTAACACTCTTTAGGCCATGAGAGATCAGACCAGTGCATGCTGCCAGCACAGCCACACAGGTGCTGGGGTACTTGGGAGCCCTTTGTGGGATTGCATTATCAGTAATAGGCTCTGGCTTTTAAATGTTCATTTGTAAAGAAAGAGTTAGAACATGGAAAAGAACAAAGAAAAGAAAAACAGCAACACGGAAGCAAACTGCAGGGCAGGAATCCCTCCTTGTCTCCTGATTGCTCAGCTGTGAAACTGCTGAGCCCAGGTCACCCTGCCCTCCCCTCTTCGCATGGAGCTTGTTTTCCCTCAAAGTCACATTTTCATCCATGCTTTCAAAGCGTGAACACCACAGTTTGAAAAAAGGGCAGAAATCACTTCAATAACCAATAATAGTAGTAATCACGTGTAAGTGATTTCAGTTTCTATTGATTCTGGTGTCACAGACACGGAACTCGAGAGTGAAAGTTCACTTGCCAGGAAGACTGTCCCAAATCACACATATTTGTTGCCTTGTTGACGAGATTAAGTAAAGACAAGGCACAAAAATGCTGCTGAAATCTTGCCATCTGACACTTTTCTCTCTTCTAAGTCAATACTACTTTTTTTTTTTTTTAAAGGAATCTCACATTCATCTTATTTGGCTACTCACTTCCGCCTTTCACTTGGAGACTCAATTTGATGATTAATGCTTTTATCCAGTGGGAGGGTTTTGGGCTTCACATCTTCTGACATGTGTGCTGGTGGGTTTGATGCTTGCTGATTCTGGGGTGGATCTGAGGTCAAGGAAAGAACATAAATTTTGTGCTCAGCAAAGTTGCTCTGATGCCTAGCAAGACATCTTTACTTTTAGTTAATTAATATTTATTTTTATGTGTATGAGTGTTTTGCCTACATGTATGTAAATGCATCTGTGTGTGCAATGCCCACAGAGGCTAGAAAAAGGTGACAGTCCCCTGGAACTGGAGTTAAGGATGGTTGTTAGCCACTATGTGGGTGCTGGGAACTGAACCCAGGTCTTCTTTAAGAGCAACCAGTGCTCTTAACCACTGTGTTATATTTAGAGCCCCTCTTTATTTAATTAAAAAAATCATTTTAATTTTATGTGTAGGAGTGTTTTGCCTGCATATACTTAAGTGCACCATGAGCATGCAATGCCCGCAGATGTCAGAAGAGGGCATCAGATCCCCGGGAACTAGAGTTACCAATGGTTGTTAGCTTCCATGGGATACTGGGAACTGAACCTGGGTCCTCTGCAAGAGCAGCCAATACTGAGCCACCTCTCCAGTCCCAGACACCTTTCTTTGAAGTGCTAATGCCTACTTTTTTCACAGCAATTTTATATGGGTATGGGCACACAGTGACTGAAGAGGCCAGTGTAGTCCTATTCTGTGAATTAGTTCTAGAAGTAAAGGGGATCTGGAAATAGGCCCTTTTTCTCACTAATTTCTGGTATTATAATAACAAATACTTAAAATATTGACTTCTTGCAAAGTGTGGTGGTACACCTTTAATTCCAGCCCTCCGGAGGCAGAGGCAGGCAGATCTCTGTGAGATCGAGGCCAGCCTGCTCTACATGGTAAATTCCAGGCCAGCTGAAGCTACAAAGAGACACTGTCTCAAAACAAAAACAAACCAGAAAAACCTAAAAAAAAAAACAAAAACAAAAAAAAAAAACAAAAACTTTTTTTTTGGTCTTTTTGAGGGTGGGGGTTGGGATGCACCATGTGCATGTAGAAGCCAAAGGATAACTTGTGGCAGTCATTTCTCTCCTTCCACCATGTGGGTCCTGTGGATGGAACCCTGGTCATCAGGCTTGGTTGGTGGCAAGCACTTTTACATGCTGAACTATCTTACCAAAACCAAATCTCCACTTTTTCAGAACTAAAAATTGTTCAGGTCTCCTTGGGACCCCAATGACATCATGTACAGTCTAGTCACACAGCAGTAGAAGTTTATTCATCATATATTCAGCAGAAGCTAAAAGTCCAGTTTAGAAGTTTCCGATCAGCAGAGGTCAGCTGTCTGGACAGTGGAGGTTTTGAGGTAATTTAAATGTTGAGATTAATCTCTATTCTTACCCTGAGCTAACTGTGGGTTTGTCCCACAGAGTGGGGCCCCAGTTTCTGCCTCTGGCTGCTGGTCCTGATGGGTTTCTTTTGACATGAGGTTCTCAGAGACAGCTGAGGGCCCTTGAGTTAGGCTGTTAAAATAAAGAAACATACTTTAGAACAGAGATAAAAGCAACTGGATCAACCTTGTGGTTCTTATCTCTGAGAATTAACAACTACATTTTTTTAATTAACAACTAGATCAAACTTGTGGTTCTTATCCACAGAATTAACAACTACAATTTAAAACAAGAAATGGGACTATTTATCCTTTTTATTTTAAACTAGATTTTGAACTATTACATAATACTACATATTTTTAGTAGTCACCAGTTTAAAAAAAATCAAGAAATGATCACTTCCGACACCATCCTGTCTACAGAGCTCTTCATGACACCCATTTCAAGGAATGACTGTGTTAACTGGAAGCTTCCAGATCTCTACAAAGGAGGAATTAGTATGGATCAAATAATCATTTGGAAGCTGAGCACAGTGGAATACACCTGTAATCCCAGCACTCAGGATACAGAGGTAGAAGCATCGTGAGTTCAAGGCTAGCCTGGGCTGCATAGAAATATGCTATCTCAAATCAGTTAAGCCACATGGGGTCTTTGTAGCCATTGTTAATTTCCTAGTGGTGTCTGCATGTGAGGCAGGAAGGAAGGAGGGAGAGGAAGGAAACAGAAGAGAAATTTCCGGTGACAATAAGGCCAGCCTGGAGAAGAGCAAATAGCAAAGTACATGCAGTGCCTGTCTGAAGAGCTAGCAAAAACGCACACTCAATGTCTTTTAGGATCATTCACATCTTCCTGACTGGCAGCTTTCATTTCCTATGCTTTGAAGCAGTGTTAGCTGGAAACAGATGTGCTCTTCCAAAGACTGTGTAGTGTCTAGACTTGGCGCTCAGCTCCTGACGACAGTTCACACAGAGCAAAACTTCATTGGGAAAACTTGGCTCCCGGCTAACCTTTCACCTTGGCTAGTCTGACTGATGCCTAGATAGCCTTTCTCATCTTTGGGTCCCTCTGGGATGCTGTGTACACACATACTTGCTAATACTTATTTGGTATCTCAGATCCCAGAGACAAACATCTGTTTCATAAAGAACATGCTATAGCAGAGAATTGTCCCCTCTTGGGCTCTTTTAGATAACCTCCCAGGTTAGGCATGGGTAGCATTGATAAGCCTACCATAACCTGTATCCACTCCAGAGTGCACCAGTGTGCGCTACATTAAGTGATCTAGGGGTTTCTGGCTTCATTTTCCGATTTTCCATAGAACATTAATTGGAGTCCCCATGTGTGAAGTAACTACCCACAACTATTTGACTAATTGATTATTCGATGATTTCCCAAAGTAGACATGCTTACATCACAGAGGACACTAGCAGTCAAGTTCAGGCCCACAGTGGAACCATGGGAGGTGGAACCCCAGGACCTCATTTCAACCTCTGTCCCTCTAACACATTCCCTATTACAAGTAACTGATGCTTAGGTTTTGAGCTTTGAGTTGACAACAAGCTTCTTTGATGAGCTATACTGTTTATTTAAAATATTTCAATTTTTTAATCTTTAAAAATATATGTAATTATATATAATTAGTGAGTATGTATGTGTGTGTATGATCGTGGCAGTGTGTGCATGGAGGTTAGAGAACAACTGCGTGAAGTTGGTAGTCTTTCCATCTTTATGTGGGTTCCAGGTATCAAATTCAGATGGCCAAGATTGAGCAGCAAGTACCTTTACCCACTGAGCCATCCCATTGGCTCTTAAAGTTTTTGAGATAAGGTTTCCTGTATACCCAAAGCTGGCTTCAAATTCATGATTCTCTAGTTTCTGCTTCCCAAGTGCTAGGATTACAGGTATGGGCCACCATGCTTGGCCTTGTCTGTTTAAAAATAAGGCATATTTGAAAATGTAAGGACACTGACATCAGTGCATGTTTAAGCAATGTGCAATGCATTTCTGGAGTGATCATTTCAAAGCAGTGAGGGTTCCTTCCTGGGAGTGAATGGCAGAGCCCAGCTTTGTGAATTCTCCATAACAGTCTGGTATGGACCCATACCTGTCCTCCTCTGGTGGACCACTTTCCCTAGCCTTGAGCAAGAAGTCACTGTCATCCCCCTGGAAAGGTTTCTTCTGTCTTCTCTCTTTTTCTTCATCTTGACAGTTCTTCAAGTCTCTCTTATTCTAATGGAAACAATAAGGATAATTTTGACTATAGTTTTTAAATACACTGGATGACAGTTATACCTGGCCAGGGGATATCTGAACCCCCTCCTCACCTCCCCTTCCTTCCTTTCTTTGAATCATGAAAGTTTTAATTTTTGCTCAAACTTTTTAGAAATTCTTAACATGAATTTCTGTAGACATGGATGAGATTCACTGTGAGTTTCTGCACAGTGTGCACTGACACAGCCACCCATTCTTCTACATCTTTCTCCAACCCTGTGAAGCACGTGTCAGTCACACTGCCTACTACCATTCAAAGAACAGTCTTCCAAAGTAACAGATTCCAATGATGCCTGAGTATTTAGAATAAATGTGCATTTGAGATCTTTCTAAAAATTATCACAAAAGGGGTTGGTTAGAATCCTACCCCCTTCAAAACAAAACACAGGCACAGAACTGCTTACTTCAGGAAAAATGGCTTTCTGGTGTCCTTGAGTTATTTTACTCTATGCAGACTACAGACTATGTAGGTCTTGGTATGGCTTGTGTCCAGTACATCTGTAACCTTACTTGGAGGATGTGGCGGTCCACCAGCCTGTCCAAGGCTCCTCTCTAGTGCTCAAAGATTAGTGAATGTCTCATGGAATTTTCAGGGTAAGAAGTCATTTTTATGGAAGCTGGTAGGGAATACATGGCAAACATGTCTGTGGCTGCCAAATAATGCAGAAGAATGCACGGCATGGTGGGGGATGAGCACATGGCTGTGGGAAGAACAGTGATCCTTGGGTCAGGCAGAGAGAAGGTTCCAGCACTCGGCCTTGCTGCTTGAGACCTTGCCAGCATCTCTGGACAGATCTGGCTGGCCAGTGCAATAACTTTATTGCTCTGTAGGAAAAGAGTCTAGGGCTTGGCCATGGCCATGGAGGTGGCATTGGGTACAAGGGCCACCTGGGAGCAGATGGTAGGTCTAGAGGAATAGTGGGTCCTGGTTTTAAGCTACTAGTTTGATGGAACGTGTGGCTTTATACTTCTGTTTAGGTTCATATATGCTGTAAGGTGGTTTTCATCTGTGATCTCACCATTGTCCCGCTGCTCTCAGTTATAGAGGAGGAAGTAGAAAGCTGATCTGCAGAACTTGAGGAAACAGTGAATGGAACCACAGTGTCTTCAATTATTTTGCGCTCCTAAGAAGGTAAGAATGAGAGAAAGGGAGAAAAAATTTTTTTTATCTGCCAAGAGAAAAAATGGTATTAAAGAACTCTAGGAAAACAAATATATCAGAATATATGCAAATAAGCAGAACATACAAAAATCTTATTTTGCAAAAGCATACAAATCAATACTCTATGGACAGTAATTTAGAAATGTGCATGGAATTTGCAAACACAAAGTTTAATTAGTGTTACAGAAGAAGCCTAGTTTAGAAATACTGCATAGAATTAATTAGGCACAAAAGTTATTGTTGAAGGTAAGGTTCTCAATATTGATGACAGGAAATTTTAGATGACATAAAATGTAGCCTCCTCCAAATTCTGTAAATGTGTTGTTTGAAAAAATGAAGGAGAAACAAAAAAAAAATTTCCACAAATTCCTCTAGTATTATATGAGTGTAGTCAGTAACAAGGATGTATTTAGCTTCAATACAAAAATTATCCTATAAAATAAATTTATTACTACCAAACATGCTTGCTATAATATAAGCAGGCACACACACAAATGAGTTAATTATTTTTTTTTTAGTCTTTTTTTTGAGACAGGGTCTCCCTGTAGCTCCAGCTGTCCTGGAACTCACTATGTAGACCAGGCTGGTCTTGAACTCACAGAGATCCGCCTGCCTCTGCCTCCCGAGTGCTGCGACTAAAGGTGTGTGCCACCAGAATATTTTTATTATTCCAAAGAGAGGCACTTTTTAACACATTTTTTTCCAGAAATAACTTGAAGCAGGTTACATAAAAATATATATACAATGAAGTTTAAGGGTGGAAAAGTAAGGATAAGAAACCAAAGACTAAAGCTGAGCATGGTGACACACGTCCTCAATCCCAGCACTTGGGAGGCAGAGCCCAGCAGCTCGAGGCCAGTCCAATCTACCCAGCAAGCTCCAGGTCAGCGGGGGTCACAGGGCGATGCTGTCCCAAAAAGACAGCGCCCCCCCCAAAAAAAAACATCAAAGACCAAAGGATTTGCCAAAATGAGGTCAACTTTGGTGGAATAATGAAGGTTTTCATTAGCTTTGTTCTTTTTTTGAAAATCCAAACTAGTTTATTGGGCTTGCTAACAGATCATAGAGTGATCTGTTATTTGAGTTGGGTTTATTTGAGTTGATTTTTTTTGTGTTATCAAGACAGATCAAAGATCAGGAACTGGCCAGAGAACAGGTGTAATTATATTGTCTGCTTGAACAAGGCTCAACACATTCTTCCCACAATTCATATTTGGGGGGCTACTGAGATCTGTTAGAACCCATATGATGTGACTCTCTTAAAGAGGTTAGTGAGGTTTTGCTGTGATAGTAAGACACAATCACATGCACACTTATCCCACACATACACAGGGCAATGACAGATTCTGAGGAACTGGGGTGACAAAGATTCTTTTGGGAATTTCCTACCTCCTCGTAGTATCTGCGTTCCTCCTCTTCCACCTCCTTTTGGGCCCTTTCCCACTCCTCCTTCAGCTTGTCCTGTTCTTTCTGGTACCTCTCCTGTATAGAATGACCACAGATTGTGACCACTGCATGTATCACGTCTCTAAGTCACAGTGTGCAAGATATTACAAGATTATCTTCTTGATCTTACTGTCTCACTATGTAGACTAGGTTGGCATTGAACTTACAAGGATCTGCCTGCTTCTATCCCCAAGTGCTGGGATAAAAGGTGTGCACCTGCCCAGCTTGAAGTAACATTTGGAATGCATGTATGATGTAAGAGGGAAATATTATCATGGACCACACAAATGAGTTAGGAACATTAAAAAAATCCTTCAGGAAACAGTACTCTCTGCCTTTGCTTTTAGTAGTAGTCTTTAAATAGGTAAATAGAGATTTGCCTGGTCCTATACCAGAAGGAGGAGTGGGAAAAGGCCCAAAAGCATGTGGAAAGATGAAAAAAATTTAATAATCTTCCTTAACTTGAGTTGTCCTAGATTGGTTAAGCCAGTCTGCTTCGACTGGTTGCTTTAGAAGTGAGGCTTTGCGTTTCATTAGTAGAAACATATTGCTGGGCTGGGGATATAGTTCAATAGTAGAACCCTTGCCTAGCATGTGCCGTGGTCTGGGCTTGAACCCAAATACTGCAAAAACCAACTAACTAAACAAAACCCAAATTATAATGCTGCCAGGAGAATTTAAGGAAAGATTGTAAAAACCCGGTAGGTTGACAAAAGAGACAACGCAGACAGGTCCGACGGGCTCAGGATAATCATTAGCTGAGTGCATGTCTCTGCTTGTCACTACTGACCAAAATGAAATCTTCCCAGCTCATAGCAACTTTGAATTAAGAGCAGCCTTTAAATAACCCATTAAAATGATTTTTATATGAGAACTTCCATCTTTGTATTCAGAAATAGTACACTACTAGTCACCACTTCTTATGGAAAGTAAAACACTCTGAATAAGGATGGCATTAAAAAATGTGTAAGGAATCCCCAACACCTGACCAGACTCCCCACCCCCACCAAGTAAGTAAAGATTAAAATCAATGCATGAAAAGAGAACTGTCCCCATGAAAGTCTGAGAATGTGTCCTCACAGGACAGACACACAGGACAGACACAAAGGAGTCATGGGCATGTACACAGTCATACTCCAACCCTTAGGCTGGCTGCTGTCAGTTGTCTGGGGCTAAGGGAGTCTGCAGTACAGGGGAAGGCACTGACATATCCATAGCTGGAAGCTGTTATGCCATTATCTTAGGAGCAAAAAGGCCTTCATGAGGACATCTGGAGGTTGGTGTTCTTGTTAGCATTCTACCAGAGGTACCTGTGGCTATATAAAAAAATTATCATAAAAATCAAAGCCAGGCATGGTGGCACACACCTTTAATCCCAGCACTGGGAGAAAGAGGCAGGTGGATCTCTATGAGATCAAGGCTGGTCTGGTCTACATAGCAAGTTCCAGGCCAGCTGGGACTACTGTGAGACGTTGTCTCAACCCCTCCCCACCCCGAACAACAACAATGAAAACTATTATCAAATTAAATGTTGTAAAAGCTGGGCAAAGTGGTGCATGCTTCTAATCCCAGCACTAGGGAGACAGAGACAGATTTCCACACGTTTGAGGCCAGATGGGGTTACCTAGAGAGACCCTCTCCAAAAAAATCCCAAAATCAATTTCTAAAACAAAAACAAAGACCTCCCCCATTATTGTAAAATTTTAGAGTAGAATTTCAGGAGTTCTTACTATCATTTTGGTATTCAAGGCCTAACCCTCTGCAGTTTTCAAAGTCGCCAAACTGAACTGCAGAGCTAAAGCCAGACTAAATGATTTAGCTATGGACCTACTCCTCTACCTGCGGAAATTGGGCCAAAAGAATTAGAGCAAAAACTCAAGAGGAAATAAATTGGTATCACATGTGAGTTCTATAAATATTTACTTTTATTTTATGTGTATAAGTGCATTGCCTGCATGTATGTAAGTGCACTCGTGTCGTGCAATGCCCATGGAGGCCAGAAGACAATGGATCCCCTGGAACTGGAGTTATGGATGGTTGTTAGCCACCACGTGGGTGTTGGGAATCAAATCTAAGTCCTCTGCAAGAGCAGTCAGTGCTTTTAACCACTGAGCCTCCCCCCACACGAGTTCTATACAGCAGTATGGAGCCATCAGATTCAATGAGGGTTAGCCGCCTTCTCCTATGTCAGTTTCTGATGACTTTTAATATGGGGCTTTGCTATGTGGTAAAGACAACATGAGTTTTAAAGCTGTATAGACATGGATTTGAGTCCAGGCTCTATATTTACTAGTTGTGTGATTTGGGGCAATTAATCCCACTTCTGTGAGCATTCATGTCTTTAGCTTCAAATGGGCTAATCAGTCCTGTTTTGAAGGGCTGATAAAATGTGTAAGGACCAACTGCAGTTTCTGGCACAGCCCTAGTACTCAACATAAGTTAGTTTCTGAGGTCACTAGGCTACTTTGGGAAGCCCGGCTAATCTAGGCATGAGGTAAGTTGAAGCATGCTACATTTCTTCCCAGGACCTTTCTAGAGCTGGTAATTAGCAGCTTTCACTGAAATATGGAACAATTATTCTACTGAAGGAATTAGATTTTTATCTTATACCAATTTTATTCTACCTGAATGTTATCAAATAGCTTTTGGATGATTCATTCTCATAGCTTCTTGGACTAGAAACTGATGTCTAAGGAGGTAACGGATACAGGTGGACTGACTCTTAATCATTGCTTGGAGATTGTTTTCTAAAGTATTAATATGCACTTTTTTTTCTCTCCTGTTCATCACTGTTCCTGTTGGCAGAAGGAATCGGGTGCAGGACTCTTGTTGCCTGCACACAAAGCATAGACGGACTTCATGGATTTCTGAGAAGAATTGGATTCCATGTTTCCTGTGCTAAAAACCTATTCAATGCAACAGAACTTAGGAAAGCGCAGTTCAAGACAGGGGGAAAGCAGAGAGCTAGTCCTACCTGGAGCAAACGCTCCTGCTCCTGTTGCCACTTTTCCTGTCGCCTGCGTTCCTCTTCCGGGTCCCAAGCCCAGAACTTAAACTAAACAGGAAAAACAAAGAAATCCATGATCAAAACCGAGCCACATCCTTGAGAAAGCAATTACCCTCCAACCTGGCACCAGAGGGGCATAGAAACAGGTCTTTACATATCTAAATGTCCTTTTTGGCGACAGAAATCGTTTTTCCAATTTAGTCCATTTTTACTCTACCTCCAAGGTACTGGGCTGGTTCTGTATCTTTTTAGGGATAATGGAAACACAAAGTAATTCACATCAGATATGAGAAATCTTTGCTCTATTTCTCTCAGAAGGATATCAGGAGCATCATGCTCCTGAGTGAAAGATGTTCATATTGCACAGTAATTCTGGTCAAGGTGGGGGTGGGGGTTATTTCAAGAGAAATGTATTGTGTTAGAACTGGTGTCTGATGCACTTTGAAATGAATGCTTTTTACCACTATTGCTTTCTACAGCAGCTTTCTCCCAAGTGGGTCATTTAAGTCTCCAATGCTCACCTATATCACCCAAGATCCCAATAAGAGGAGCACCAGCCTTGAAGCCAGTATAATAAATACACAAACCCAAGGATTTATGATTTATAAAATCCTTATAGAAGGTTTTTGCAAGTTTGGGAATGAGGAAGAACACAGTTAGCTCTGAACCCATGTTTTCCCTCTCTTTTACCTTTTACAAATGGAAAATGAGTGTGTCTTTTTGGTGAGCCCCTTTTTCTCCATCCCCACCCAGGGACACATGAACAGTTTGACATCCTTCATCCAAATACAGTTTAAGTTGGAAGTCAATGGGGTGCAGCATCCCCTTCAGCTCTGGGCCACTCTGCCAGCTTTGAAGTCCTTCTGGGTTTCCCGCCCACTTGAGTGGATTTAGTTTCCCAGGAAACTCCAGATTTCCAGTATTGGTTTATGGTTGAAACGCCACATATGGTCCCTAGTTCTGAAATGTGTCTACAGACATCAAAGGGTTATATGCCAAGTGACAGGTCCCTTCTCCATTCTACATGGGCACTTAAGTATTCTCAAAGTGAGAAAATTCATCTATAGATAAGAACTGGTACCAGTTATGGTGAGCATCTTGGATTGGTTACTGGGAAGGCAGGAGTCATTCATGCATTATGTGCTGCAGAGGCAGCTGTATGATCTCAACTAAGGCTCACAACAACCCTAAAAGAAAGCTATTAGCATCGCATCTCACTGCACAGTCAAGGAAGATGAGGTATGGAGGCATTATACATGACCTTCAGAGGTGGACAGGTAATAAATCTGGGATCAAAGCTACAGCAGTGATCACAAGGCTTGCCCAGGGGACTGAAGGGCTCAAGGCTGCCACTGGTTGTACCACAGACCTCCAGATTTGATGGCTATTTCAGAGGGTAAATGAGGACAAGAGGATTATATGTCAGTTCAAATATAATCTGCAGCCAGGAATTGTCACAGCGTCACATCTTGACGTGCTTTCTTATTCCATTAAAATAAAAAATAGAATGCAGTATGAACAAGTAATGTAATTCAAGAGCCCAACTGTGAAGGTGGGAATGACTGAGGCAAACCCAGAGAAAGTCCAGGCTGGGTTGTCTGCTAGTACTGTGTTATACTGAAGTGCTGTTGTTATTATAAACAAATAAGGTTGAGAGCTAGGGAGATAGCTTATCAGTAGAGCATTTGCCTCATATGCTCAAAGCTCTGAGTTTGAGCCCCAGCATTACCACCAAAAAAAAGTGTCTCTATTTTAATACTAATTCCTACTATCAAAATTTTAAAAACTGCGTATGTGTCTATGTTTGCGAGTGCAGGTGCATATGTTCCCACCTTCGGTCCTCACCTTCTTCCACCTCATTTGGGCCCAGGTCTCTCAGTTTTCACTGCATACACCAGGCTGGCTGGCAATACGCTTCTGGGAGTTCTCCTGTTTCTGCCTCCCATCTAGCCACAGTAATGCTGGGATTACAGACATGTGTTTTTGTGTCTGGCCTTACGTGGGTTCTGATGATCTGAACTAAGGCCCTCATGCTTGTGTGACAAGCATTTTACCCACTGAGACATCTCTCCAGTCCCTATCATGTTCATTTTAAATGCTCTTTTTATTTTTATTTCTTAATTTGTACAAGTGTTTTGATGGCTGGCATGTTTACTGGTATGTGTGCTGTGCCCACAAAGGCCGGAAGAGGATGGCAGAGCCAGAGCCACCATGTGGGTGCTGGGAGTTGAACCTGGGTCCTCTGGAAGAACAGAAAGTGCTCTTAACCCTGGAGTTGTCTCTCCAGCCCCTTGAGTGCTTCTTTTAGATTGAACTTTGTTGACATCACTTTGTTTCCAGGCAGGATAATGACCTCGAGTAATGACAATCCTTGTCTTCACTATCAGCCTGACAGTATTACATTATTCTTTGAAAAGCATTTTAAAATCTCAGTTTTGGTTGAATACTTTTAAAGAAAATCAAATATAAGCTGAAATCAGTCTAAATGCATAATCCTATTCATTAAAGGGAGTTACTTACAGGTGTAGTTACAGGAGACTTTTCACTGCTTGGCGAATCTGCTATACAGAACAAAAGAAAGAAAAGAAGGAATGAATGGGAGCAGCTTCTAGGTGTGTTTGCCTTTTGATCTTCTTAGTGGAGTGGACTTTCTACGTCAACTTCAGACTAAATTTTCTTAATTTTTAAAATATCAAAAACATTAGAAAATCACAATTAAGCGGAGTCCTGAAGCAGGTGGCACCCATCACCAAAAGAAATGAAGAATGTAATACAACTGACCACACCCGTCAGCTCCAGGCGCTAGACTATGGGAAGTGACAACTATTGCCGTTAGTGCTGGCTCTTAATGCACTTGACTTCTGACTGAAAGAGCATGTACTACTGTCTGACATGGAGAGACCAGTACAGAGAGGCCAGAAGTCAACCAGGAAGAACAGAGAGTGACACAGTTAACAAGAGAACAACCACATTTGTGATAAATGCTTCTTACGTTTAAAAGGGGAAACAGGCAAATTATATTGTTTCTTTTGAATCTCAAAATCAGCATAAAATTTCCTCCAAATTTTAGTACAATGGTACTGGTATCAAACAATCGGCTCTTTGCTAACTGTGTGTCAGAAACAAACATCTTTTTTTTCTCTCTGAAATCAGAAATGAAGACAAATGCCAGACACCACTGGTTGCCCCAACATGGATTTTTGCACAAAAGAAATGCAGCTACCTAGCAGTGCAGTTTACCTGACCGGGAGAAAAACTGGGATCGTCGCCAAGAGTTCTGAACTCTAAGCGGAACACTGGCAGTGCCAGGCGACTCTAGATCAGATGGCAGAACAGAACAAACAGAAAACCATGAAAATGGTGAGAATCAAACAGAACCATGTCCTGTCACATCAAAGAAGGGACAGTTGTAGCCAACCTAAGGATTGACAGCCTTGAACCTAATATGTAAAATGTCTCACTAAAACACATGTAAAACCTGAAGATCTGGACAAAGGTCAGTAGAAATAGGGCAATTTATGGTCCTTTGTCTAGGTGTTGGTGGAAGTTTTCAGGCCCAGCTTAGTGGGGATATTGTTGTGGAAGCTCAAAATGATGCAACAACATGCTCTACAGGGCAAACTGCAGTGTTCACACAGCCTTAGGAGGACACTAGGACATTATAAAAGGCTGCAGAGATGGGAAGTTGGGTTATATTATCCACATCTCACCTGATGAAAGGGATGAAGTCTGTGGCTGGCTTCCTTTCATAGTACAGACAGGCCTGCATGTGTGGCTGCCTGTGGTACTCCAAGTGCATCCAACTCCTGGCAAGCATTTGAATTCTTAAGTCTTGGGTTCTATTACCCCATCATTCACACAGCAATGAACACTGCAGGTTTTAAAGTGTGCACACATTGTATGGAAGCACAACTTTGAGATATTGTTACTGTTTCCAGACAGTCAGGTAAAGAGAATTTTTTCAGTTTTAACAGTATTTTATGGGTGTTTCCAGAATTTTTAAAGACTGTTGATGCATGTATATACGCTTAGGAGGAACCTGTGAACATCGTTGGGATTGACAGGTAGACTTGCGTTGGCCTGTGTGAAGATCCATAAACAGATGACTTTAAAGAAATCAAGAGGATGCCACTTTCTACAGGGGGCAGTATTTGAAGTGTGGCTCCAGGATTCCTGCCTCTTTTGGACTTCATTCTTATCACTTAAATGTGTACTGACTTTTTAATATCTGGGCTATGAACCATGATGTCCCTCCCTACACTCCAATTAAAGACAAATCACCCCTTTAAAGGTTACATTTGTTAAAGGCGCCTTGCTTCCACAAAGACAAGCCTTTCTAGAGCCTAAATAATATCATTAGTTCCATGTCTGTCAGCAGTGTCTTTGAGGCACAATTTAAATAAACAGCTCAATAGCTTTCAGGATGTGAGTCCTGGTCTGCCACATCTGTATCACCTGAGCACTAAGATTTGTTAGAAGTACAAATTCTCAGGCCTCTGCCCAGACCTATGAAGCAGACCCCAAGGAAGTAGACCCCAGGCTCTGCAGGCACAGGCACACATTAGAGAACTGCTACTTCAAGCCATGTCTCTGTGATGCCAAGGCTCCTTGTGCTCAATAGCTTCAGTTGTCAACTTGATACGCTTGGAAACAGGAAACTTCAACTGAGGAATTTCCTCCATCAGACTGGCCTGCGGCCATATCTGTGAGGCATTTTCTTAATTGCTAATTGATGTAGAAGGGCCCAGATCATTGTGGGCGATGCCATCCCTGGGCAGGTGGGCCTGGGTAGTCTAAGAAAGATAGCTGAGCAAGCCAGGGGAAGCAAGCCAGTAAACAGTGTTCCTCCCTGGTCTCTGCTTCAGCTCTTGTCTCCAGAATCTTTCTTGAATTCCTACTCTGACTTCCCTCAAAGAAGGACTGTCACCCGGAAGTATAAGATAGACTAAAACTTTTCCCTCCCCAAGTTGTTTTTGTTTGGTCATAGTGTTTTATCACAGCAACAGAAAGCAAACTAGGATACTGCTCTTTACAAGGAGAGCGTTTAAGAGTTTATTCTGCCTAGAGTTTTGCCTTGCACTTCTACTCATGGCTACTGTCCTGTATCACTGGATTACATTATTAGAGCGTATATTCTGGGCCAGATATTGAGCTAAGAACCTTTTATGTATTAAGTAATGTTTCCAATTCTCCTAAGAGTTGGTGCATGATTATTTCCACTTGACAGGTGATGGTTAGACTTTAGGAGACCCTGGTGGGTAAGGCTGCATAGCTAAGAACTAGATGAGCATGAATTTGAACCAGGTGCTCTGTCTCCAGAGCCCAGACTTACAGTACAAGGGCACGTCAAGTATAGTCTACCTTGAGGATTTAGCTTTGAGATGCTCCAGTGTTACTAGATTTTACTTTTTAATTATTTGAGTTGGGTAAAGTATGAAATAAAGTCCCTTAAGTCAATAGCACATTTTCTTGAAACCCTGTTGCCTTATGTGCAACAGGAATCAGAATATATAACTGTGTGAGGCAAGAAGACTAATCAATATGGCTTCAACATCTTGCGCCACTCTATATTCCTTATTTACATAATTACAAAGTTCTAGAAACAGGAGAATTATAGTGCCTAAATATGGCCAAGTGCTTGGCCCAGCTGAGAGATTTTATTTTTGTTGACTCTGGTCAGGACTATAGGACTGACAAGTTTAAGTCAAATGCATTGAAGGTAATACTGAATTAGCCTCTACATTAAGAAACAAATGACCATGAGTACATGTATCAGTTCATTCCCTTCCGAATGCTCCCCATTTTAATACCAACAAAGGCTATAGGAAGCCAACTCATATTCTTTTCTCAATGGTGATCCCAAATAACTGCTCACCCTTGAAAAGAGAGATAATAATCCCAGGTACCATCCTCTCTGACCGACAAATCAGATCTACAAAACACACTAGGGAAGACTGTTAACACAGAAACACAAAGAACCTTACAGTCCTTGCCTCCCACACTGACTGTTTCTACATCTAGAGAACCTGAGTTAGTACAGCCTTGATCTATCTGCTTTGAGGAATAATCCTCAAAGACAGCCAGATTCTCAGAATGCATCTTCCACTGCTCCCAGGTTTCCCACAAGGATAAAGGGCTTATAGTTGAGTTCTTAATGAAAGAGTGAGCTCACATTTCATATATGGCCTTGAAGTACCTGGGGCCAGCATGATTTTAAGACTTTTATAGGTACTCAACTCCCATATATTTAGAAGCTATCCCTTCCCACATTATATCAAATATATTAAAATGTGGCAAACAGGTAAAACATACTAAAATATATCCCAGTATGTATATGTTAAACATACTAAAACATAACCTAGTGTGTTTACAAACATACTGAGATGAGGCTATCTCTAAATGTCTCATGTATTTTATTTAAAAAATATTAAATTTTCTTACTATAAAGAAATTTTGGAAAGAGTAAAATATTTGGCTGAGTAACATGTTTCATCTCTGAAGTGAGTGATTCTTCAGTAAGCACTGTGTATGCCCCAAAATTACCATGGAATAAACACTCTCACTTTTCCCTAAATTACTAATGAACTGGGTATTTTATGAGGACTAGAACGAACACTAAAGTTTCTATAATATTAAGAGAGAAACTTTTTTGCAAAACATACTGAGTTTTCATTTTTAACTATCTTTTCATCTTTTGAAGCCAATATAAAAATTCTGAAGATCTCAAACACTTGTATAAGGCTGTTGTGCCCATGGGGTCTGGCTGACAGGGTGGTCTCAGTGGCTGGGTTCCTGCATCTCAGCTTTCCATTTTAAAGTTCTCAATTCACAGACTTTGGTAAACAACATGGCTAAAAGAACATCAGCATAAGGAGTTCAACCAGCTTTTAAAGTGTATTTTACTACAGCTGGGCCCAGCAGACTTTGAACACCTAGACAAAACATTTTTTCCTCCTTACCTTGAGAACTGAGATTTGGCAAATGTAGTTGGTTTGTTTCAGGCATTTTGTCAAGAAATGGATATGTCAAGGTTGCTTCTGGTTCTGGGGATTTTGGCTTGACCACCTGAATCACAGCAACAGACATAAACATAATAAAGACTATCCACCACTGCACCAATCTCACAGCATGATTTAAACAAACTAAGAAGCTTAGCCACTTAACTTGACAATAGAGATTTTTTTCGTTCCCTAATGTCTTTTCATGCTTTTCTGTATCAGCATCTTAGAAATCAAACAAGGTCATAAAAATGCGATGACCCCCTTTCTTCAATCCCAGGAGACAGTATTCTGCCTATAGAACCACATACCATGCTCCACTTCTTACTGACCCAGCACATATTTTTCTTTGGGCACCACACAATATTTATTGACTTGTCAGGAAATGAGATATTCCATGTAAGATGATTTAAAACCATCTCTGTAAGTGCTAAATGTTCAATGAACATTTTGCCTATTGAGAAAGAGATATTACTACAAATAACTGTTATCAAACAGTGCCAGGACAGAGATGCACTTAGGGAGTTTTTGAGGCACATTAGATGACTTGTCCTTACGGTATATAGTTCCAAAACTACAGGCTTTAAATTTTTTTTTTGCTTTTCGAATTTTTTCCTTATTTTTACTATTCAATTTTTGTTGTTTCGTTTATTGGTCTTTTGAGACAGGGTCTCCCTGCAGCCCCAGCTGGCCTGAAACTCACTATGTAGACCAGGCTGGTCTCTAATCACAGAGATCCATCTGCCTCTGCTTCCCAAGAGCTGGGATTTTGTTTCTTCCTAATCTAATGACCTTTAGCAGAAGGACTTTCCTGCTGTCCTGTTTCCAATTTACCGCTAGAGACAGATGACCAAACTTTTCAACAGTGCCTAAGGTGAAAGACACAGACTCCTGGATGTGAGTGGAGAGCATGGCTTGGGTTCCTGTCCTTTCAGCTGCTCATAGGGTTTAACTGACTTCATCTCAGGCTGGTGGTTGTGTTAGCAAAAGTTAGTATGACAGCTAATGACCTCAGGCTATGCCACATTTATTTTATCCTAAGCTGATCTATGGTTTGGTTCTTAGGATAAATTAATGTTAGGATTTCTTCTCTGTCAGATTTTATTTTTCTTTATCAAGAGTATATTCAACTCCAAAAGAATCTTGAAGACAGTATCATCAATCACCTTAGTCAGCATTGTAGCAAAAGCTAAGGCCTGGTCTCTTACCAAAGTTCACAACCCTCAAGTTCAACCCCCTTTAAAAAAAAGATTTATTTTTACTTTTAATTATGTGTATGTGGGCGTGTCTGTGTGTGTGTGTGTGTGTATGCATGTGAATGAAGCAGCAGGTGGCTGTGTAGGCCAGAGCTGTTAGCTCTCCCTAGAGCAGGGGTTATAGGTGGTTGTGAGCCACCCAATGAGGGTGCTAAGAAGGCAGGTCCTCTGCAAGAGCAATGCACATTCTTAACCACTGAGCCATCTCTCCAGTTCTCACAACTCTCTAGTCTTAAGCTCACAGATACCACTTCCTCAGAAGTGGACGATGACAAGAACAAGTTTCAGATAATAACTGGGTGCAAATAATAGAGTTAATGCAGACATGTCCACAATGATGCTATGGAGAAAGTCAGCCTGGAGCTCTGTTTTTATTATTTTTATTTTATGTGTATGAGTGTTATGCTTGCATGTAGGTAAGTGCACCCATGTCGTGCAATGCCCGTGGAGGACAGAAGAGGCTGTCGGATCCCCTGGAACTTGAGTTATGGATGGCTGTTAGTTGCCATGTGGGTTCTGGGATTCAAACCCGGGTCTTCTGCAAGAACAGTCAGTGTTCTTAACTGTTGAGCCATCTCTCTAGCTGTGGAGCTCTGTTTTTTACAAAGGTAACACCCTCAAGTGAAATCAGAAAGCAAAAGCTGTTGCCAGCACTGGAAGGAAGAACAGGAAGTCACAGACGGTGGGGAAAGCATTGCCCTCAAGATCATTATTCTACTTGCTAACCAACTACCAGGACTTCCAAACCTGCAGTCAATAGCATAGATTCAAAGGGTATGGACTTGGAACCATTTGCTACCAAGGATAACTTGATAATCCTGGGTATTTTATGCTTTAAAAATATGAATCTGAGAATAATGTTTACCATTCTCAAACAAAACAAATAACCTGAGAAGCCATGAAAATATTTTTTCCCCATAGTGGATTGGACATGAAAATGGAAGTCTTAAGATGGCTCACACTGATGAGGGGACACTGATGAGGAATGCCAGCAAAAACATCTCATCTTGGCAGTCATTTGGTTGGTTGTAACAAAATTCTAGGAATGATGCAGAATTTTACATATATGCAGGAGCAGCAGGAGCACTCTTCCTTTCAGTTTAGATTTAAGTGAAAATGAGTTTGGAATAATAATGATTATAAATATAGATAAGGCAAAACAGTAAAGACAGGAAAGCCTGCCTGCCCCACCCTACTGTTTGACCTACAGTTTGACTTCCCTTTACAGACCTCCAGATGGTTCTATAATTCTCTATGTTTAAAGATGGGGAATAGCTAAAGTCCAAAATACCCAAAATGCACCAGGCAATGAGCATTTTAGAGGCTCTACCAAGGACACTCCACTAAGCTCCATGAGACGAGGTGCTGTGTCCTGTTCCCCATTTGGTAGCTCACACATAGCAGGTGCACAGTTAGTATGGCTCAGTCAGTGATGGATGGAACTAAGTGGTAAAATTTTCACTTTCAGATCAAATCCAAATTTATGTTTATTCCACCACAAATAATTTGACTAATATACAAGGCAATAGCTGTCCCTCAGTGGGTGTTAGAGTTACTGAGGAACTTTTATAGATATCTGGGCCATTTGTCCAGACAGTCTCTGTCTATTTGGTCTGGAATACACTCCATAGTTTTAAAAATTCTTTAGAATCAACCAACATCTGAGATAAACAATGAAGACGTTGTAGATTCAGTATTTAAATTAAAACCCAATGAATATGAGTAAGACTTGAGGTGAGGAAATAGCACTGCATTGGGCGTGGTGGCACACCTTGCCCTTGGGAGGCAGAGGCAGGCAGATCTCTGAGATTGAGGCCAGCCTGGTCTACACAGTGAGTTGCAGGCCAGCTGGGGCTACAGGGAGATTCTGTTTCAAAGAAAAAAAAAAAAAAAACCAAAAAACAAAGAAAAAAGAATATCATTGCCAAAAAGCAGGTAAATATTGGAAAGAGAATATTTAGTAAGCTGTCACATTAAGAAGCAAATCAGCAAGCTCATACACAGTGAGCTAAAACTGCAAGGCTTCATGTTTACATTTAAATAGAATTAAATACTGTTAATATGAAATTCAAATTTTTAAATGTTGAAAGTATTACTAATACAGAAGCATATGTTTCAGTAATTTTCCCCTCTCATTCTACTGGCATATTTTAAAAGATGCTTATATATACTCTAGTATTTGATATATTCATGATGTATATATGTTTTCCCCATTTTCGCTACATATATTTATTTTTTTTTAAATTTATTTATTATTTTTATTTTATGTGTATGTGTGTATTGCCTGCATGTAGGTAAGTGCACCCCTGTCATGCAATGCCCACAGAGGCCAGAAGAGGGCATCGGATTCCCTGAAGTGGAGTTATGGGTGGTTGTTAGCCAACTGAAGTTATATGTGGTGTTCTTAACCGCTGAGGCATCTCTCTAGCCCCTCTCTACATATATTTAAGTGTTTCACAATGAACATATACTAAATATATTTTTAGAGAAAAATATAGATTGAAGATAGGAAAAAAAATTCAGGAGAGCAAGTCTACACTGGGCAGCCATGGAAACTTCTGGATTATAATGTCACCTTTTGGGACAGCACCAGCTCCACCTTCCCACTCATCTCATTTTCTGGCTTCTGATCTTGTTCCTCTGGCACCTCATTCTTCGGCTGGGGGCTGGAAGAAAACTCCACAAAGGCCACAGTTGGGCTGCACCGAGTCACAGTTGTTGTAAAATGCTGTGGCTCTGGAAGGGAGTCACACCAGGAAGCAGAGAGAAGAAAAAGAAAATCATACAAAGGGCCAAAGCCACTTTACTCAGTGTCCTCCCAGCAGATGGGAAGCTGGGTTACCGTGTGAGGATAAATACCGAGATGAAAGACTCCTCCACGCTCTTTCACTGTATCATAAAACAAGTAGCAACATGAACACATCAATAACACCGCTATAAAAACTTAAGTTCTTAACAGTCATGATTCACATCTGGGTAACACTATGTGACACTAGGTATTTAATGACAGTTTGGGGTGAATAACAGAATGTCGTCAGAGGATTTCTGTCCTCATGACTGAACCACAGCCCGACTTTTCCTTTTTTGTGTGCTTGTATGTGCTGTTGTGTTCACTTGTATGAGCACATGTAGAGGCCAGAGGCTGACCCCAGGTATCTTCCTCACTGTGC
Source organism: Nannospalax galili (assembly GCF_000622305.1). Classification (NCBI taxonomy): domain Eukaryota; kingdom Metazoa; phylum Chordata; class Mammalia; order Rodentia; family Spalacidae; genus Nannospalax; species Nannospalax galili. The sequence continues at coordinate 1,698,715 of NW_008332097.1, forward strand.
TTCATCTTATTTTAGGGTCTCTCACTGAACCTGGAGCTCACTATTTCAATTAGACTGACTGGCCAGAGAGACCTGGGATCTATCTGTCTCTGGTCTCCCCAAGTGCTATGATTACAGACATGGCACCCAGCTTTTACATGGGGTCTAGGGATCCAAACTCATAACTTCATGCTTGTTGTATAAACATTTTAGCCACTGAGCCACCTCCCCAGTCCAAGAATTTTCCTTTTATTTTAAAAATATTTATTATTTCAATTAAAAAATATATGAGTGTATTGCTTTCATGTGTGCAAGTGCACCTATGTCATGCAATGGCCACAGAGGTCAGAGGAGGGGGTCAGACCCCCTGAAATTGAGTTATGGATGGTTGCTAGCTGCCATGTGTGTGCTGAGAATTGAACCCTGGTCTTCTGCAAGAGCAGCCAGTGCTCTTAACCACTGAGCCATCTCTCCAGTTCCAACTTTTCCTTTTAAAATCACATTTTCATAACTGGATTGGGCTAAAGATTGAGGAACAGACATATATAATGCATTGAAAACAAGGTGTTCTCTGATGTCTGAAGAGTTAGGTACATATTTAATGGGGTGGAAAAGTCATCAGGTTGGGGGCATATTAAAGTATAGAAACACAGTCTACTTTGAAAAAGCATATGCTATTGTTTTTAATAATGATATTTATTTAAAAATTCCATTTTAGAATGATTTGGTATTGGAAGAGTTTTCACGTTTACCCAAAGATGAAATGTGTGAAAAATATTGATAAAACAATCCTAAAAAAACTGAAGAGTAATACTTTAGGGACAAAGAGAGTCCCCATCTCTAAACAATGGGTACAGTTATGTACGAATCCAACCAATGAGATTCATGGCATTACTTTCTGTTTTCAAACTCTCCAGGAGCCTTATCCTTTCAGCATGTTTTCCTGGTAGATTTGTTGTGGTGCTGGGGATTGGATCAATCCAGGGCCTCATGCATGCCAGACAAGCATTCTATCACTAAGCTATACCACCAGCACAATTGTTATGTATATCTTAATGTATGCCTTATCTACCGCTGTGACCGTCAAAATATGACTGTCAGTACTAGAATTATTTATATGAGGGAAGTCAGTATATATATATTTTAATGAAGATGAAGATACATTTTTAGGAAGCAAAATATCAGAGTAGGAAAAGAAAATGTCAAAGTCCCAAGTTTCCATTCCATGGCATCAATGTCAGGGTCAGAACTTCCTTCCCAGAGCCTCTAGGTGGCAGCATAACCACATCCCCTGCAGAGTCTAACCCTACCTTTCTGTGGTTCTGGTTCAGCAGGAAAAGCTGACACCATTACATATTCTAAGAGCTGTCATGCTTTACCTGAAAACTAGCATCTAGGAACGCACCTGATGAGGCAAGTTCCACTTCCCCTTTCCTTGGTCTTCCATCTTCATTCTCATCTTCTTGGATATTCGATTCAGTTTCCTCAGCAGTTTCCTGAAAAAGATTTTCCCCCTCCTTTTAATAACCCAAGCCTTTGAAGGTTCTAAAAAGTGAAGGATATTTTCTTAATAGTAGTTTTGGGGCCAACAGGGTGGGCTACCCAACATGGACTAAGTCTTCTATTTTCTGGGCAGTTTTATGGTAGGAGTGTGGTTTTTTTGGAAGATGTTCAGTGAAGGACAAGAGAGCGCACTCTCCCCACTCTTCCGTGCACATTCACACATCTTCCTTTCTTTTACCACCACATTTTATAACTAATAGTTACCATCCACTTGCTCCTGAATACCTTTCAAGTTGGCTCGGGGTCATGACACAAGTGAAGAGGGTTATGTTTTGACTTTTAATTTAAAAAAATTATTTATTTTTGTTTTATGTACATGAGTGTTTTGCCTGCATGAATGTAGATGCACAATGTGCATGCAATACCTGTGGAGATCAGAAGATGGCATCAGATCTCCTGGAACTAGGGTTACAGAAAATTGTCAGTCACCATGTGAGTGTTGGAAACCCAACCTGGGTCCTCTGCAAGAGCAGCCAGAGCTCATAACTGCTGAACTATCTCTCCAGTCCTTGTTTTGATTCTGACCTCTGTGGGCAATGCACAACACAGGTGCACGTACACACATGCAGGCAATGCCCTCTTCTGACCTCTGTGGGCAATGCACAACACAGGTGCACTTACACACATGCAGGCGATACACTCATACACATAAAATAAAAATAATAAATAAAATCTTTTAAACGGAGCCCTATTTTCCTCACTTATACCAAAGCCCTCTCAGAGGTATCTGTTGTTCTTGTGTGTCTCTCAAGAGACTATCCCTACCCGTGATATATTTTACCCATTCACAACTTGCTTTCATCTCCTGCTCAAAGAGCCATGTTCATTTGGCCAACAGCACCATGGTCAATAGCTAACCGGTATGTTCATTCCCTTCCAACACAGGCACCAGATTATGTCATGACAAAAATTAAATTTTGAAGAAATCTTTGATTTCTATCTCATAAATATTCACATTTCCCAAGTCCCAACACAGTTTTCACACAATCACTTTCACAATCATTTCTTTCCTTCTGTCTGACAGCTGGGAACTCTGGATAGCCCTTCTTCCCTACTTCACCCACTAAGGGCTCTCCTGACCCAGGCCTGACACATCACAGTCAAGTTCCTTTCTCACAGTAGTACCTCAATGTTATCAGTTGAATGCTTTTATTTTTGTATTAATTGTAAAAATGTATAGCAGCCTAAGTGTTCAACAGTTGGGCAGTGGTGGAATGAATTATTTATGATCATAAACAGAAATCTTACACAATCATTGAGCAGACTGAGGACACAGCTCAATGGGAGAGTGCTTGCTTACTATTCACAAGAACCTAGGTTTGATCCCCAGAAAGTCAAAAGAAGTGGGGGAAAGGATGTTAAACAATACAGTTGTGTGAAACTACTTAATTACTACTACATAATGTTTAGTTAAAATATTTAAAGTTGGGGCTGGAGAGATTGCTCAGTGGTTAGGAACACTGTTCTTGCAGAAGACCCGGGTTCGAATCCCAACACCCACATGGCAGCTAACAGCTGTCTGTAACTCCAGTTCCAGAGGAACCAACAGCCTCTTCTGTCCTTCATGGGCATTGCACAACACGGGTGCATTCACCTACATGTAGGCATAACACTCATACACATAAAATAAAAATAATAAAATAAAATATTTTAAAAAATAAAAAAAATTTAAAGTTTAGGGGCTAGAGAGATGGCTCCGCAGTTAAGAGTACTTGCTGCTCTTGCAGAAGACCCAGGTTTGGGTCCCAGTACCACACTGGGCAGCTCACAACCTCCTGTAACTCCAGCTCCAGGGGATCCAGCATCATCTTCTGGCCTTTACAGGCATTGCACACACTTGGTGTATTTATGTACATGCAGGCAAAACACTTGTATACATTAAAAAAAAATAAAAATTTAATATTTAAAATTTACATATACAATTATGTCTACATATACAAGACTGTATATGTATCTATACATATATAAACATACCAAATACATATATTAAAATATAAGACACACACACACACATATATATACACACACATACATATGTATTTGCATTTATACAAATGTGCCATGAAAGCAGAAGAGGCTATTTGCGGGGAGAAAGCAGACCATTGAGGGGGTAGGAGTGATAGGAGACAGTAGTGGGTGGGGGTAAATATGAGCAGGGTATAATGACATATATATAAGAAAATGTCATAATGAAGCCCATTATTTAATGCTAATTAAAACAGTGAAAACAGAGCATACATGCACATTAAGGAAATACAAATTTAATAGTGCCTGCTTATTTATTTGTTTAGGGTTTTATTTGCTTCGGGTTTTTTTTTTTTTTTTTTTTTTTTTTTTTTTTTTTGAGACAGCATCTTACTATGTAGCCCTGGCTGACCTGGAACTTGCTATGTAGACCAGACTAGACTCAAACTCCCAGGGTTCCACCTACCTCTGATTCCCGAGTGCTGGGATTAAAGATATGTGCCACCACACCAGTCAATAGTACTTATTTTTTTAATGTACTTAAATTTGGAGGTGATTGCTCCCTTCCTTTATATATACTTTTCTATATTATTAAACACACTACAATCAAAAGACACAATCATTGTACATTTACGTTATTTTCATGGGGTGCAACTGATTCTAGAGTTAAGACCAAAATTTTCCTGCTTGGTTTCATAGTTGCTTGATAAAAATAAGTGAAAGGTAAAACTGAATACCAGCTGTCAACCTGGGTGGCTAAAGAGAAGACGTCAATGACTTCATGCTTTTTAATATAAGTTCTGTGTAAAAGGCTAAAGATGAATTTTTAAAGTGTATACAAAACATTTTATAAATTTTAAAAGGTTTACAGATAAAGGCTAAAGTTGGATTTCATAAGAGGCATTATGATATACCTCATCAAATATCTCCAAGGGAGAAAACTGACTCCTGCATGTTGTCCTTACATCCACACATGTGCTATGCGAAGCTCACACCCTCACACATGCACGCGCACACACACATACACAAAATAAATATTAAAAAATTTTAATTAAAAAATTTAAGTATAAAGCCTTTCATATTTCTAAAAGATTTTACAATAGTATCTAGTGGCAAAATGTGATTTTTCTTTGGAAGATGAGGACACTCCGAAATGCTCATAGTTAATGGGAATTTTCTAATGACAGATAATCACAGATCAATTCTGGGAGAACACAATATCAAGTTAAAAGTACTTTTCTTTTCCAGTACCAAGGGCTGAACTGAGGGCCTCCCACATGCTAGGCAAACAGTCTACCTCTGAGCCACACCCTCCAGTTCTCTTTTTACTTTTTACTTTAAGGTAGGGTCTTGCTAAGTTGCTCAGGCTATCCTTGAATATCCCTCACTCTATAGCTCAGGCAAGCTTTCAACTTGCAATCTTCCTGCCTCACTGTCCCATATAGCTGGAATCACAGGCTTGCATAACAAGGCTGGCTTAAAATGTATGTTTAAAATCCTAGGTAGGGGGATGGAGAGATGGCTCAGCGATTAAGAGCACTGGCTGCTCTTTCAGAGGACCCAGGTTCAGTTCTCAGCACCCAAGCGCCATCCATAACTCCAGATCCAGAGGATCCGATGCTCTCTTTTGATTTCTGTAGGCACTGCATGATATGGATATATTTACATATATATGCAAGCAAAACACTCATACACATAAAATTTAAAATGCGAGGCAGGTCAGTCATGGCGGTACTTGCCTGTAATCTCAGCTATTCCAGAAGCTGAGGCAGAACTGGGGGTTTAGCTCAAAGACAGAGGGCTTACATAGCATTTCCAATGCTTGGGTTTGACTCCCAGCACTTCTTTAAGGAAAACAAAAAAGGCCGCCCCAAAACACACAAACAAAAAACCCCAACCAACCGACCAACCAAACAGAAAAACCTGAAGAAACAATCTTTCTCTAAACCTATTACAAATAAAAAAAACCTAGGTAGGAAATAAGCATCATGTTGATAGTATTTAATGGAGTTTCTTTTTTAATCTATCAAAAAGCCTGAGTTAAATCCCTTACAGAAAGAAAATGAATGAAAAAAGTCTTATTAAAGTTCTCTATATATGAATGTGTGTGGTGTGTGCGTATACTTAAATTGTTATATGAGCATCTTAAAATCAACTAGTTTAGTATCACAAAACAGTAAGTTGGACCTTATCATTTGACGTTCACCTGACACATACGGAAACATTAGTACCCAGTAGTATGTCTGTTTTATGATGTTAATAAATGTAACAGTATTAATATCTGAATGCCTAGAGTAAAAGGGACATTTCCTATTTAGTTATCTGCACTCTACACTATACACAGACTATCTGTAATCTCTGTAATCAAGGGAAATCCCCAAAGCTGGCTTAATTAACTCGCATCTGGCTGCTTCATCCTGAACACCTGTTATTCCTGTACTCACATTTACTTCCAAGGAAATGAGTTCAAAGTTGGCAGTTTTAACCAGGCCTGAGAGAATCAGAGGTTTGCTTCAAAAACGCTCCCTTACTGGCATACGTGCCTTCCGACCTGTACTTTCTTTGGTTACAGTTCAGAGGCGAGGCCTTGCGTTCTCCAACTGGTTACATTTATAAGAATGGAAACAAATAAAAACAGCTCCCTGGACTTGAATGAATGAGAGCACAAAAGGTCTACGTGAGACTAAGCCAGGGGTTGGCTTCCCCTTAAGAACAGGATCCAATCTGGTCTCACTGTCAGACTCAGCCTTGAGGCTACAGGCAAGAGGTGGCAGATTCCTGACTCCAAAATGACATCTACCTGTTCCTCAGAACTACAGCCTTGTTGGATTGGCAGAGAGCAGGATGGATCCCAACTGTCAGACCTATCCCAAGACCTGGGGCTTGGATGTTGGTCCCATGGAACTGGGAAGCTCAAGCGGGTCATTTAACCTCTATGGTTGGAACCATAGTACCCATGGTCCTTCCTGAATGACTATTTCAGTACTATGAGCGATTTTTTGGCTCCAGGCTTGAATAACTTATCTGGACACAAGCTTGGAAAACCATGGTATTTGTGCCCTGGCATCATGACCCAGGTGCCATGTGCTTTTACTTTTAGACTGCTAGGAATCTATCACCACTGCAAGGAGGCAGAGCTAGACCAGAGATAAGCCTTCCCATGCTTTAGATAATATATACGTGTATGTAGATGTATTTGTACTACACTGTTTATATTATGCTTTTTAAGCCAATTATATGAAATTCTAATCCACTTAAGATGGGCCAGGTTTAATTTATTATTTTCTCTGGTGTATATTTTCTTGAAATCTTTAAATATTTCCAGATCTAAAAATCCTTAATGACTTCCTAAGAGTATTACACTAGTAATCTTATGATTACTTCTAGTTGGAGAAAAACACTTTCTAAAGAAATGTTAACATATGGCATCTGAAAGGAATCTGTAGTTGGTGTGTGCTTTGAGGCAATGGGCGCCTACTCAGATGCCTTTGCCCTGCTATCACTGCGAAGTGGCACAGGGCAAGAAAAGTCCGATTGTTTTTCTGGATCAGAAAACAGAAGAAAGTGCTGAATTTTCGAGAATAAGGCCACAAGCTTTTTCAAGATGGAAAAAAAACAGACCCACCTCATCATTTTGTTTGAGGGAAGCTGATGGAGTGGCTGAGATATCCACAAGCTGAGTTTGACTCGGCTCAGGAAGAACTGTCACAAACCTGGCTGGAAGGTGCCGACCAGCAGGGACAGTGTGGGTATCATCATTTGAGATGCGTGTGTGAAGGATCTTCGTCAGCCTTCATAGAATGGAGTGACAGGAGGGGTCACTTTGCCCGGAGGGTGGGGACTTGGAGGACCCAGGTGTTAGGAGTGAGCCAGAATGGGGAGCACTATGATCAGAACAGAAAGAGCTACAGGAAGAATGGTCTCAGCAAGGGCAACTGCCTTCTGGAAAGAGCTATTCACAGCTGCATGCTTTTTAGAGAGTGACAACCAACCTTAACAGCTGACACGTGGAGCTGGAAAGAAGAAGGAATTCATTTGTGCCTATGAAGTTCACATCTGCTCAAGATGCTAATTTCAATGATCTTATGTTAGTCCCCCAAATCTTTATACCTATCCCCATTTGGGGCTTCTAAAAAAGTAATGTTTTTCTCTCACATTTGTTGTATGGCAGTATTAAAAATAAGGGCGCCTGCGGTCTATGAGTCATTTTCACATCATGCTAAGTGCTCTGGAGACATGAATTCTCACAATAACTAGCTGACGTCTATACTATTATTATGTTTACTTTTAAAAATAAACTGAAGTCAGACAGCTTAACTTGCTCAGGTGGAGTTTGACTTAGTGCAAGGAGTTCTTCAAGTATTTTAGGAAAGGATTATTTTGGTATTACTAAGCAAGGAAGAGATTCAAACATAAGTATCACTGACAGTGGGCAAAAACAAACAAAAAACACAAAAAACATGGAAATAGCTCTGACGGGGACTGAATTAGTTACTTTTCTAGTTGCTGTGATAAAAAAAAAAATACCTGGGAAAAGCAACTTTATGAAGGAAGAGTTTATTTTGGCTCATAGTTCAAGAGGGTATAGTTTGTCATGTCAGAAGTCATGGCCACAGGAAGGAGAGGGAGCTGGTCACATTGCTCCTGCAGTCAGGAAGCAGACAGATAAACGCTGGTACTCAGCTTGCTTTCTCCTTTTTTTTTTTAAATGACATCGGAGCCTGGCCTCACCCCCGGGAACTGCCCAGGAGCATGTCAGGCCAGGCCGTTTTCTCCTTTTTCTGCAGTCCAGGACCCCATCCCATAGAATGGTGCTGCCAACATTTAGCACAGACTTCCCACCTCTATTAACCGAATCTAGTCATGCTCAGAGGTATGTCTCCTAGGTGATTCTAGAGCCTATGGAGTTGGCAACCAATATTTACTATCATGGAGCCAAAAGTAATCTTTCAATAGGCTACTAATGTAGGATAAATTCATCTTCAGAACAGGAGAGCTTCCAGATCCCTTTCCAATAATGTATTCTAGGAATCTGAACTTGGACTAGGATATGGTCTGACAGCAGCCAGTATTATAAAGCACAAGGTGCTAGTACTTTTACTGGGCTTTTAACTGAGACACTGAAATAAACAAAACTCTGCAAAAGCTTGTAGATAACCGGGAAGAAGGAGAATGGATTCCTCTGTCTGGAGCATGACAGCACCTAGTCACCATCACCACCTGTCATCCCTCTTACAGTCCTGTCACAACCTCCTCACTATTGCCCATATCTTTGATCCTGCTGTTCCCAAAATGTGAAACAGGTGCTTCCTTCCTCCAATTCAATGCAGATATCCACCCTGACAGTCAAGTTTCAAAGTTGACATCCCACCACAAACCTTCCTAGACCACATCCAACCTATAATAATCTTATTTGTTCTTTGCGATCTTACATCCCTCTGGTCTCCTTAGTCTACAATCTAATATTTTGGTTATTTATTTATTTATTTATTTATGAATGACAGGGTCTCCCTGTAGCCCCAGCTGGCCTGGAATTCACTATGTAGACCAGGCTGGCCTTGATCTCACAGAAACCCACCTGCCTCTGCCTCCAAAGTGCTGGGATTCATGCCCAGCTTCTATAATCTAACATTTAATTATGTATTGTTTTCTCTACTTTACTAGTTGATTTATGAAAACATTCTTTAAATCTTAGGAAGTTTATATTTCTCTAGTTCAAACACTAGGGCACATAGTAGGACCTATCATTCATTCCTCTCTTTAATCAGGCACTCAACTGCGAGATGGTTGCCTTCACAATCTCATCATATGACTGAGCCAACAAGGAGGGTCTGGATTTGGCTGGTCTAAGAAGATACTGCCCAAGTATTAAGACAGATCCCAGTTTCACTTATCTGTTTATTGAGGAAGAGAGTCATGGTCTCAACAGTATGAGATGACAAAGATGAGGTAGAACAAAGCCAAAGAATTGATGCCTCATCCATGCAGTGTCCACACCAGCCGAGGAGGCCGACACCCCCACTTCAGCACACCCAGCACGAGGCTCACGGCCTCCCAACTTGGGTGCTCACCTCATGTTCTGAATTCACACTCTTGCCTACTCCTGCGCTGTGCCCTTTGCACAGTTTTAGCTTGCCCCAAAGCAATTGTGACATTTCAGTGGTGGGTGAGGCTACTCCTCTGTAGGGAGCTGCCTCATTTGAGAATGCAGTTTTTGGAAGAAAGACACTATTTAAAAAGAAGAACACTATTCCTTTGACAGCCTCCATGGAACTGGGAAAATAAGTTAGAAACATAAAGGCAAGTCCAAGCTGGGATCAGTTCCTGGAAATGTGGCATCTATTTTGAGACAACCACCATATTTTGCTAGGAGCAATTCATTCTACCTTTTCAATATGAACATAATGGTTATAAAATAGTCAAGGAATGATTTTCTTGGAATAATGGAGAATGAAGTCTTTCTGGGAAAGTCATTCTTTTAAAAGAAATCAATTATTTATTACTTTTAGATGAGGTCTCACTCTCTTTCCTTGGCTGACTTGGAACTTACTACGTAGCCCAGGCTGGCCTTGAACGTACAAAAATCCTCCTGCATCAGCTTCCCAAATATTGAGATATATGCATGACCACCATGTCTGAGTCTTGAGAGGGATTCTTTACAATGACTTGGGAGATAACACACTTGAGTGCAAAACTTTTTTAAGTTGCAAATTTAAGTATGAGAAGCTTTTCAGTAATGGACCAAAGTTCCAATGTAGCACAACTGACTTACAGTAGTACAGATTAGCACACAAATGCTGCTATCTGTTGGAAACACTAGGGTTTATTGAACTAGAAATTATTCTCAACTAAGAAGGAATACACAAAAGGAGAAATGCACAGGCTTGTCCGTGAATCTGGATTGCACTCTGAGGCTGCCCAGCATCATGCTGGCTATGAAGAAGAAAGGCCATAAGGTCACCTTTTCTTTGGAGTTCCCCTTATGAAAGCATATAAACTTTGAATAACATGATTTCTTTTGATTCATGGAATGCAGCCTCTCTTAAAGCAAGTCACTTTGGGGATATGTAATCACTGTAAAAATGAAGGGAATTTAGAAATGTTCTCAAGGAAAACAACAAAAGAAAAATAAGAGTAGAACTGCTAATTCTCCCAGAAAAGCAACTCTGGCCCCACAGTATCTAATTAATTTGGGGAGCTTCTGGTTAAAATTTAAGAAGACAAGTGAAAGTTTATTCCATTAGTTACAGTCCTCTCTGGTAACAGAACTTAATATTCCATCTCATGCTGTTTTGTAGGAACTTTCCAGGGGTGTTGTCACTTATACAAATTAAAGGTAAAATGACAGTTCAAGATGGGATACTCAGTTTTGCCTGGGTCACAAAACTTGGCTTCACAGAAGAGAAAGCTTGAAGCCATGATGAAGAAATGACTTTGGTCTCCAAATCTGAATCTCTTTCACAAAGCATGGGGGATTGTGGGAAGACATACCTCCTTCTCAACTCCTCTGGAAAAAAAACATTATTCTTCAAAAAACAAATTGTAGCATTAAGAATAATACTATCCAGTCCACTGTGTGGGCTGTGGTTAGGAGAGCCATCTAATGCCCAGGAGTAGTAGTAAGGGGAAACAAGTTTACCTTCAGACCAAATCTTTTGAGGTGCTAGAGGAGAAGCCTCAACAGTTTCCCCCAATGCTAGAAATGAATACAGCAGGATGGGAAGACAAATGAGGGCAAACAGAGTCAAGCCTGCACCCTAAAAGCTAGGCTGCACCTGTGTTGGTGACAGCTCTGGTTGGATCGGTAAAACCAGCATGAGCCTTTCTGTTAAGAGAGCCACAAAAGCGGAATTCTCCTGATGATGTTACATACTCTAATGAGGCAACTCTCTTGCTATTTTGAGTTCTCTTGTCTGCTATACTTAAATTGCTGCACCTGGAGAGATGGCTCAGAAGAGCAGTGGTTGCTCTTGCAGAGGACTGGGTTCAAGTCTCAGCACCCACATGGCAGCTAACAACCATCGGCAACCCTGTTCCAGGGGAATCAGACGCCCCCTTCTGACTACTGCAGGTATTGCAGGACATGGGTGCACTTAACATATACGCAGGCAATACACTCATACACATAAAATAAAAATAATAAATAAAATATTTTAAATTCCTACACCCTTTTCAGTTTGTTCACTGACTACTGCTCTAAGGCTTTAAATGAACCTGAGCTTAAAATTTTAAGCTAATAAAAATTAGTCACACACACACACACACACACACACACACACACAATCAGGTAAAAAGCCAAGTTCTGGCACACCAGTTATTTTAGTATATTTTGAGACAGGGTGTCACTCTAGAGCCCAGGCTGACCTCAAACCCACTGTCCTCCAGCCTCACCCTCTCAAGTGCTGGAATTACAGATATGTACCATTACACCCAGCTTAGTACTAATTATTTTCCTCTTAGTATTAACAAGTCTAATGATGTCTTTAACAAATAGCAGAAAATGATATTTTAAAGATATATTTATTTTCCTCTAACACTGGCTACCAAAAATATGAAGAAAAAGTAATTTCTTATCCTCAAATTATATTACCTTTAATTATGATCTATTGTTATGGACTGAATTGTGTCTCTTCAAATTCCTAACTGCAAAGCTTTTGAATATGACCTTATTTGTAAATAAAATCATTGCAGACAAACTTAGTTAAGACTACTGATATAGGGGTCAAGTCATACTAATATCCCAACAGAGGAAACATAGACACAGATATGCACACAGGAAGAGCACTGTGGGACGATGAAGGCAGAGGCTGGAAAGATGGGTCTATGTGCTTAGGATGGTCAAGACTGTCAACAACAGGGCTGGAGAGATGGCTCAGTGGTTAAGAGCACTGGCTTCTCTTGCAGTGAACCCAGTTCAATTCCCAGCACCCACACAGTGGCTAACAACTGTCCACAGCTCCAGTTCCAGGAGATCCAACATCCACTTCTGACCTCTGTGAGCCTTGCACAACATGGGTGGTTTACACACATGCAGGAAATATGCTCATATCCATAAAATAAAAGCAATACAATTTCTTTTAAAGAAAAAGATTGCTAACAAGTACCAGGTGCCCAAGAAGAGGTCTGGGACAGGTTCCCACTCATTGCCAACAGAAGCCATCAACTCTGCCAACACCTGGATTCTGGACTTGGAGACAATTTCTGTTGTCTAAGCCTTCCAGTTTGTGGCACTTCATTCTGTAGCCCTAGCTAACTAAAACACTCAAGGAGAAAGGAAGAACTATTGTCAAGACTTACTTATTTTAGAGACAGAGTCTACATCAAATTGTCCCAATGGGGAAATGTTGGCTCTTACCATCAGTTCCTGGAGAGCAGGATTTGGCTTCTGGATGTTGATCTCAACGCTGTTGCTGTCTTGTTTTACCTCCACGGGAGAGCCATGCACTGTGGCCACACCTTCAAACATCTGGGACTTGATTAAGGAGGGGGCAGGTGCCACTGTGGGACCCTCTTTTTCCTTTTCTTCCTCATCTCCGTGGACCATTTCTCCATTCATGCTGATTTTCCCATCTACCTATAAAAGCCAGGATGAACAAAAAACATGCTATTCCCCACCGAAGATGAAAACAAAAGACACATTACCTTCAAGAATCCTCTCAAATGCTTTAATCAGTTCTAGAAGTTAGTCTTCTGTGAAAGCCATCTGTAAAGGCTTCTTTACAAGACTGTTGGCCTCCTTGGGCTACTTCACCATTTGACTCCCTTTATGTTCACCTGATTTACAGTGTGCTTTCATTTTAAAGCACAGAAAACCAATGAATCTTAAACATAAACACATGTCACATATTTGGGTTCCAGTGATTTTTCAATTTAAGTTGTGATGGCTTTTCCATAATTTGTAATTTTTTTTCTTGTTAGCATAGAAATGAGACAGGATCTACCTCTGCTCAGGACATTTGCAGATCATCTTGTGGTGGTAGATGAGGTGTTTTTGGTGAAGCTATCACGGAGGCAGGGGATCTCATGTTATGCCATAGTACAATAAATCTCTTTTTCTAGTTAATGCAAAAACTCTGGTTTTTTTCCCAAGAAAACAAACAACAAAAAAACCCCATGCTCATTAAAATGTTTCTGTCTCACATTCCATATTCAGGGGAGAAAGAAGCAAGAGAAGTGGCTAGCCTGGCTTATTGAAAGGCATCTAGAAACCTCTCTGACGTCTGAAGCAGATTATCTGTGGTTAGCTGACCTACAATTGAATTCTGACTCTACCACTTAGTAGCCATGTAACCTCCAAGTTTTTGACCCTCTGAGGAAAAAAAAGCAGATTTTAACATAACATTATTTTCCTCATAGTGTTGTTATGGGGATTTTATGAGTTAAAGTATGTGCAGGATTTGGAACACTGACACATTTTAAGGGCATAAATATTGGCCATTATTATTAGTAGGTCTTCTAAAGTCTTTGAAAGAAATAATACTAGATACTGTTATAGTTAATGTACTGTGTGCCACTGGCATCATACTTTATTATCTGCTACCCATATAAAGAAATTTACATCACAACTCAGCACACATGTATGAATATAATGGAAAGAGAAGTGTGTCGAAGCTGTGCTTATCTTTATTGTGCTCAAATTCTACGAATTGTTTCTATTGCATTCATTCCACTTCATTTTTAAAAGCTGCTGATTCCAAACCACTAAACTGACAACAACCTTACAAGAGATGAAAGCTCTGTGTTTAAAAATAATGGCTTAAACTACTTCACTTGACCTTCCTTTACTTTTTTCTAAAATACAGTACAGATTATTTGTTCATTAATTTTGAGGAAGGGTCTTGCTATTGTGGATACATGTGTATGCTTGTGTGTGTGCGCGCGCGCACACACACACACACACACACACACACTTCACTTCCTTCTCTCCGTTTTCTGGTAACAAATGTCCTATTTATATTGACAATTGTTCATCCACCCACTCAGTGATGGGCCTATAGGCTATTGAGCAAGGATGACAAAGTTTCTTTGAACTTAAGGTTTGTCACAAAGATTTCTGTTTTAAATGGTCACACTGTACTATTGACATAAAGGAGGGGAAGTGGACATCTAAATGATATGATCAGATGCCTTAAAATCCAGCTGCATAAATGTATTCCCCACTCCTATTCTGGGCCATCTCAATGTAAAGTGTTCATGGGATGTCATACTATCCACGATCCTGGGTCCCAGGTGAAGGGAAGTACTCAAATACTTGGACTTCTAAGCACATGTGCTACACACATATACATGTGTGTATAAATCTGCCAGCTCTGTGGCTAATCTTAAGAAGAACTCATTTATTTACTCACTATGTAACCTTAGCAAGAATTCATTTATTTACTCATTACAAGATTGCTGAATGTATATACATCCTAGGTATCTATGCCAGGCTCTCAGGATGGAGCTATAAACAATGAAGATACAGGCTTTGCCCTATGAGGGGCAAATATTTCAATTCAATCTAAATGAGATGACTAGATGTTCATCTTTTGTTCTAGAAAGTTTAAGGTATAGATTTTAAAGATATATTGAGAGTTATTTTTTTTTAAAGTCAGAAAGTAGGTTTGGGATCTTTCTGAAATTCAGTAAGGAAGGTCCACTGCATTCCACAACTCAATTAGTTGATTTATGCAAACTTCCTGCAAGCCTTAATGATCACATCCACTTGTGATGAGCTCTGCCTTTGTCATCGTTACAAACTCATGTGGTGTGCAATGAAAACTGATTTTTCTCTGAAGTTAAAAGAGCTTCAGATAAAGGATGAATACTCCCACATGACATGAGGAAAGCACTGGAATATGAACAAGTGAAAGGATATTTGGTTGTCAAAGGTTCTTTGGTTCTCAAAGACTATTTTACATACTCTCTAGTAGTACAGCCCAGTTTTCCACTCAAGAAAAGCCTGTCTTATCTCATGACCAAGTACACAGCATGCTACCATGTGCTCCATTCAAAGAGTGTAGCAACTCTTTGAATATGGTGTCAATTTCTTCCTTTAAGGTGTAGCGACATATATTTCTATTTAAAAACAATTATAATTTTGTTTGGGGGCCGCATTTGCCATACCTTCAGATAGCTACAGATACTAGAGTATTACTACACTAGGATTTGTTTATACTAGTATCAAAAAAACCAGACCATTATTTCAAACCAGAAAATGCAACCACAGTAGGTCCAGCAGGAGTAACAACTGAGAAAAATATCTTTCCCTTAAGTATCTGAAAGTTAACTCTACCAAATCATATAAATGCCTTATTGTAAATGTTAACGCATTTGGCTTTTGTTTGGCAAAAAAAACAGGGCAATTATTCCTTGCATTTTCCTTGAGTCAGTATGCTTCTTTCTAACTACCTGGAGCTTGGTTTCCATTTTCCTCTTAAAGAACCCAGCCTACCTTAAAGGTCTTCAGAACCTCTTGAGAGTCTTTGGGCTGGGAATAAGGCTTGGGTGTCAGCATAGGCACTGCTTTGGGAGTGACCGTTTTGCTTGGAGACCCACTGCCTGCTGCTGTGCCGGTATCTGGAACACTGGCACGAGCAATGGTGGTTTCAACCGTGGCAGTGAACTTGGGTGGAGGCAGTGACTGTTGCCGTAGGTATTTCATGGGGCTGGGGTCGTTCGGGAAGGAGGATAAGTTTGGCTCTGTTGAATGGCTTCTTTCCAGAATTTTTGGCATCTCCAAGCGTTCGAGCACAGCCTCACTGATGGTGAACCTCTCGATGTACTGCTGAAGGATCCCCTCCGCCTCCTCCTGGGACCGTGCATTCTTATATGCCTCATGTAACTCCCTCTCTCTCCGCTCTCTGGGGAGTGGGGCATGGGAAGAAGAACAATAAACAGTCAGGAAACATGCAAAGAGGACCCTGGTGGGAGCAAGGTAGAATACAATACAACCAAGACTATAGCATAGTGGCATTAGAGCCCTGTGGTAACATGGTTTAGAGAAAGCACAGCTGGATGATATTATATACCAAGGACAGGAAGAACCTACTTTTCTTGAACAATTTCTCTGTAAGTTTTGATGCTTTTCCTTCGTTCACTTGTTCCATCTTCTCCAGACATCAACTTCTCCATTTTTTTCCTTTCTTCCTCTTTCTTGATTAAGTCCTGAGAAGCACTTCTTCTACGGCTCTTCCAACGAGCCAGGTCCTGGGGGGGGGGGGGGGGGAGG
>NW_008332097.1:1715444-1732701 GCF_000622305.1 Nannospalax galili
CTGAGAAGCCTCTCTTCCGTGCCTCTCCCCAAGGCGGCGGGGGCGGGGGGGGGGGGGGAGAAGAGAGGCCATGTTCTTTCTTACCCCTACATAACTCCCTTTCTGTGAGGCACAGACTAGTGGGCACTAAGGCCAGATCCAGGCACCACACTAGGGCATTCTCACACAACCCAATGAAAGTTTGGTTGGAAGAAGGTACCTTGAAGACAGGAAAGATTCAGCTATTACGTATACTGTCATTAGCAGGGCAGTGATTTCTTCAAATATAGCAGTGCGAAATATGTAGTCATACTTTGTGATAGTTCATAAATTTTAGAGAACAGTCCTATAGGGTAATCCTAGGGAATTTCATTTTTCTCTACTTGTAACCTCTGAATTTTAAGTATATTACTGGCAATGAGCTGGTAGGGATTCATTTACAGCTTTTCCCTGGATGGAAGAAAAGGCAGAATAAAAATGGCTTTGGAGTCTTACAGATCTGATGATTCATGCGTACTAATTCTTCTGATTCTCAGGATACCTTTGCCACCTGTTCCAAGGGTAGTTATAACACAGAGATGAAACTTCGGCTCCTGAGTCGGAGGATGGACTACAGCTGTGGGCAATGGCCTGCTTCTATCTTGTTCAGGCTTTTGAACCTTATCCATGTTAGCCTCTGTGAACTCATTTCAACAACTCTAAAATGGGGGTGTTTACCAGCCTGTAGGGTTAGATGTTCAGACATGCTGAGGTGGTGGGCACACAGACACAGTGTTTTATTCTCTATCAACTTTGGAGATGTTAACTTTTTAACTAATGTGGAGTCAGTTTTGTAAAACCTACCTCAGAGAGGTCTGTGAGAATTAAGCTCCAGCCTCTCACAGCCAAGTTCAAGCTCTTCCTGCCTTAGCTCTTTGCTCTCAGCACACAACCTCCGGGCCTTTCTCAGCCTCCTTCACCTTCCTTACTGGTTGGAATCTTGCCTCTCCCACCCACTAGCATGGGACTTTGGGCAAGGGACTTAGCTGGGCTGGTGTCCCTGTAGGTGCTGGAAGATAAGGGCTGCTAGTACACAGCCACTAAGAGAACTGAATGAATTACCACAGACAGGCATTTAGAAAACAGTGCCTGGTACAGGTAGATTTAATGGCAGCTGTAATCATCATCACCATCCATTAATCTCAAATACAGAATCTCCAAAGCCAGCACCCCGCTGCTCTGCACCCTGTTCTAGTTACCTGCTTCCCACCCCCTCTCCTTTGTAACCAAGCTCTGAACCAGGGTACCTACTGATCACACATCAGTGTCTTGCTCTCTGCTCTCCACTGACTTCTCCTTTAATCTACCCCCCCGCCGCCCCCGCGGTGGCTGTCTGAAATGTGGGGGGCTTGGGTCCCCAGCAGGGCTTTGAAGGCCAAGTCCAATCCGCCCAGCCTGGTGGTCGGCGTGAGTCCCACCCCGCCGAACATTCGCGGTCGGCCTTGACCGGAACTCACATCTTGCCATCTGTCGTCTTCTTCCCTCAGCTGGCTATTTATCAGCTGCAGCTGCTCCTGGCGGGCCCTGCTGTGCGGCAGCACCGCGGCCTCCTCCTCACACCGCATGTCAAACATACTCGTGCTCCTGACGCCGAGAGAGCAAAACAAAAAGCCAGCAGATGAGCGCGGGCGGGCTCCTTGTACTTCCGCACGCCGCCGCCCGGGGGCGCCACCGGGCTGCAAGCCGCCTCTTCCCTCTGCTGCAGGGCCAAGGGGGCTTTGACCAGGGATGCCCTGAACCCGGGTGCTTTCTATGAAGGGGCTAAGAAAGCGCTAGGAAAAAGTATCCGAAGCTCTGCACGCCTCCCTCTCATTCAGAAATGTGCTTGCTTTAAGAGAAAATGAGCATTCAAAGGTATATAAAGTGGGGAGACTGTAGGGAGGGAGGGCCCTGCTCTCTGAACTGGAACTTCAGCACACTAAGGCGTCTTTGTGGAAAGAGCTGGCTTGCAAGCTTCCTACACCGTGCAGAGACAATTTCTTCTCTTTCCAAAAAACTGTCATAAGGCCTCAAGATTAAGACAGCTACTTTTTCATATTTAAATGGATGATGGGCATGTCTGTTGTGGTTATTTCTTTTTATTTCCTGTAAAACTAAGTAATGGATAGCACATCTTGGAATTAAGAAAATATTTTATGAGGAAGGAATGAATATAAACCAAGGTATACTTTGCAACCTAATGTGTTCACAATTATTTTAATTTCTGTTTGTCAGGAAAACTTTGCATTTACTTTTTAAGTTAAAAAGGGCAAACAATTAAAAAAAGCCTTTTGGTTGTACATACAATTAAAACATTTTATTAGACCGCAAGGCCTTATCTGTTATGCTTACACAGACCTGTTAGACATGCGCTAAAGCAGCAAGAACACAAAAACCAAAGCAAAATCCTCTTCCCAACCCCCGCTGCCCTCAAAGAAGTGGGTAGCTCTTGAGACCAGATAGGTAGAGTCCAAAAGTTAGGTAGTGGAAGGCCCTTAGGTTTCCTAGGTATAGAAGATAGTAATGATCCATTTCTGAAACTAGTTTAGCATGGGCGGGGGACACAGGACAAAGCCATGTGCTTAGACACCAACTGATTCCAGACATCGTCAATGATGTGCAAAATCATCACTCCACTGATGCAGCACTGTTGGATGCAGTGGCTCCCTAGCAGGCAGCTCTTTGGAAGGAAAGGATGAATTCTAAAGAGATAGCCATACTCAGAATCCGAATGGATGGCTGGGTTCCTGTTTCTCCATCCAGGTGTTGGCTATTTAAACTCTAACCTGAGACTGTCTTCTTCCAGAGTATTCTAAGAATTCAACTGCAGAGATGGATTTTTTTTTTTTTTTTTTCCCAATCAGAGGCATCTGTTACCTTAGGGTGACCTAGTCCGGTGGGAAGGTGGGAAGCCGCTGTCGCCTACCCTACTCGTAGTTGGGCAGCTGCGCCTTCTAGAAAAATAAACCTAACTTCTCATAGGAGAAAAGGGCTGTGATTTTTTTTTTTCATCTATTTCATAGTATTTATTGTTATGAAAGATTTAGGAGTTTACAAGGCTAGGTAGAAAAGTCTAACCATGTGTTTTGAACTTTAAGATCAAAATTCATTTAAGTAAGTCTTCAGAAAGATGGAAGTCCATACCATTTCTCCTTTCACAGTTAAAAGGAAAATCTTTTAAAATATCCAAGCCAGCCAGTGATCATTAAGGCAGATTACAATTGCTGCTAGATCTTTTATCATATAAAACCTCTCCGATCAAACTCTGTTAACAATCACCAAGGAGTTGGAAGGTTGTAGAGTGAAAGGAGGCCCCTAATTAAGCCATATGTAATACCTATGGGCAGAATTTTGGCTTAGGCTATAGAATGTGGGCTTCTTCGTGAGCTGTGGGAAGAAAACAGCAGGCTTCTCCAGGGAGTGGGATTCGTCTATCTCACTAGGTAAGGGTAGTGGAAACAAGAGAGGCCTCCACAGTTGCCTTCCTCTGGTTTGGGTTGACATCTCTGCTCTCACCTTGAAGCTCTGACTTACTCAGAATGTGGCCAAAGGCCCGATAATTAAGTAGAAAAAGAAACTCTTGTTTACGTTCTCCTATACCAGCAAGTACTATCCCCCTCACCCCTCGCCCCAGGGTTTTTGCCTTTTTTTAAAAAAAGAAATATCAGCAAACTGGCCAAAAAGAGAAAAAGGAAAAGTGTGATATCTTTGTCATTTTTTAAAAAAAGGAACTGAAAAAGCTGAGAACTGACAATACTAGCTAGAAAATGTACTGAGTCACCAATAGAAAATGTTGTCTAGTTCAAAGGTGGAACTTGGCCTCTGGAATGAAGAAGTGTGGATCTGGGGATGGGATATGGCAGAGCTGGGGTGAGAAGCCCAGCTTCCAGAAGACTAATGTGACTTGCACTAACCCTGTCCTCAAGCACCATGCTTAGGCCCCTGTGCTGTTGGGACAAGGGTCACTGGCTGCAGAGCCCAGGACTCAGCTGGGAATGGGCTAACATTTTTGAGAGATGGGATTAACTTTCCTCAAGAGGAGTCTGGAAATGGTTTCTGAGCCAAGTTTAAGATAAAGAAACTCGGAATAAAAACATCCACAGCTTTATGAAGGTGCAGGCTCCTCTGGTGGGGGGAATGTTGGGAGAGGAGTGTCAAGTCAAAGACAGGAATAACATGAAATTAAATCCAGAGGGATTCTCCACTGGCCAGGACGTGGCAATTTCTTCATCTGTACAGGAGGCCTACCTTGACTTATATTCCATCAAGGTACATTATTTTTTGGTTGAGTTGTATTTTAAGAATGTGTCAATTATTGGTAAGTATAGTTTATGCCAGTAATTTCCTTTAAAGATTTTGGAAAAGGACAAGAATAAAGGAATAAACTAAAAACAATACATATTTCTACTAAAAACTGAACTCCCAGTATCAGTCTTTGATTTTGGTCTCCCTGGCTTCACATACAGTGTGTTTGCTCCAAGCAAAACATTTGACACTCTGTATATTCTCAGATAAAGCCTCTGGAAAAGAAGTTCCTTTAACTCTTCTTGGTCTATAGGCTTGGATTTTATAAACTTGGAGGAGAGAAGGTAGCCTGGGTCCCCATCCCTTTAAAGCAATCACTGGCTTTTTCTGGGGGGTGAAGTTTCAGAGTGAGGCTCAGGCAAAATCCAAAAGCTTCCTTTTTTCCTACCTTTTAGGGTTCCCCCAGATCTATTTCAGGCAAATTGAAAGGCAGGCAGCTTTGCATCAGTGAAGAATAAATCCATTCTATCACAATGTTTTTGCTCACCAAATCAAAATAGTGCTTTGTCTATCAATCCTCCCCCCCCTTTCAGGAGTGTTAAATACTGCCATGCAGGTTTTACAAGTAATAACCAGCACTCAATTTTACAGATTACTTAACTCCGCAGTCAGTCAAGTGAGGGCTGAGTTTGGTTTTGAGACATGAAAATTCTGTAAGTCAGATAACTAGTCACAGACAGTGATAGACTATGACTGCTTAGGGCTGAGTTCAAACTTAGCTGACATCTTCAATATAACATGGGAAAAACATGATATGAAAACATTTTTTTCCAAAAATAAAAACCTTCTCGCTCCTCTCTTTCGTTAATTGACATTGTCATTGTTATCAGTGAAAAGATGTCTATGGTTGGTTTCTACTTCCTTATTTAAACACCTCACTGCATGACTTAGAACTATGACTGGGTTGCAGACAGGAGGACAGCAACATTTACTCTTCCATGGTAGTCTAGCCTTCCATCAGGTCACACACAATGCTTTTGGGGAGAGGAGAGGCATTGGGCTTCACACAGCTAATGGAATTAAATATTAATTGTGTTTCTTAAAACTGAAATTACTCAAATCGAAGAAGGCTCTTATTCTCGAAAAAAAAAAATAAACTTTTTGCATTGTATATCAGGTGTAGAATGGTCTGCTGTAGGAAAACCAATTTTTGAACAGAGTTCATGTGGCCATGATGTGTGTGTGTGTGCGTGCGTGCGTGCGTGTGTGTGTGTGTGTGTGTGTGTGTGTGTGTCTGTGTGTTGTATTCTCAAATTGGGAGGTGAGGTGCAAGGTGAGGAAGAAACCTTTGTGCAGAATGAAAGGCAAGCAGCAGGCAGAGGAAGCCCGAGTCTTCTACACCCTTGACCCCTTGCTATGCCACGGAACTTGAACAAAATCCCAATGTTTTGGTCTTAAATATCCCACAGTTTATATGACTCCAACCTGGTAGGAAGCAGGGCCTCTGAACCTATAATTAGTGGTTTAGAATTTTTTTCTTAGTTTGAAAACAAAATGAATAACTCTACTTCATTGTTCACTCCCAGCCTCAGTATCTCGAGAGTTAAATGCAAACTCACAATACCCTTTTCATAATTCCGTGGTGCAGAAGGGGTGCTGATGCCCAAACTAACAAGAGCGACTTGGACATGCTCGTCTACGGAAAAGCGAATGTGAAGTTTTAAGCAGCAGCTGCGAGTTAGCATCATGCTTAAGTTGCTTTCTCTTCATCTTCCCTGCCCAGAACACATGTTCTGCATTCCACAGCAGAGTGTGTTCACTCTTCAGCTCCTGTGGCATCCTTTGCATTTCAATTAGTGGTAAGTACTGGAAGCATGCAGTTTAGGCTCATAATTAGCATCATTCTAGTAGTACAAGGCCACTTACTCTGCGTCATCTGACACAGGAGTTCTTGGACCGTATCTACGAGATCAAATACACAGTTAGACAACTGCCAAGACAGAGAGTCGATGCTGTGATCAACCTGGAAAACTGCTAGGGAAATGCACATGTACCAAACCTTTTTGTTGGTGGCTGGAAGAGAACTGTCGTTATACAATTAGCACTATTCATTAGCTGCTGAAAAATCAAAACCTCAATATTTCTATAAGTTATAAAATTTGTGTTAAAACCCAGAGAGAAATCAAATAATCCCATGCTACCCACAAGGAAAGACTCCTTTTGATATAAACACAAAGGGGGTAAAGTGTAATCCACAGTGTTTAGAAAAGGCAGTTTAAAACACAAACATATTATGGCTGTTCACGATTAAATCGTCGGCAGTAATGGGCTGTAATGGACATGCAGTATACAAGCACACCCTTACTGAGCTGTCCTGATGTGTTAATGTATTTGCACGAATGACATCAAAGAGTATTTCTACAGTTTTCTGAAAGCAAACCAGAACTTCCACAGAACTCCAATCAATGCCTTCTGTCTGCATCTGACAAAAACCACAATTCCTAGAAAACTGCTAGTCTTAATCAAAACCAGACTTGGAGGATATTCCACAACTTAAAAAAATCCAAAATTTTTTCTGATCTTTTATAGTCTTCTGATACTTTAGGTTTATAAAGCTGTATCCCTCTGTAATAGTTATTTTAGGTCTAAATGTATCTATACAAAGAGAAAGATTAAGTTAGATTTTAAAATGGGAAGAGTATACGCCCACATTAAAGTACATTTTTAAACAAGCAGTTCCCACAGATGAACTATCTTTTCAGCAAGGAAAAAAGTTTTAAAGCACAGTCCTTATCTATACCCCAAACCACTGCTCACTTCTGCATTCTGAAAGTGGACAAAGAATTACCACAGTATGGCCGGGCACGGTGGCATGCACCTTTAACCCAGCACTCAGGAGGCAGAGACAGGCGGATCTCTGTGAGTTCAAGGCCAGCCTGGTCTACATAGTGAGTTCCAGGTCAGCTGGGGCTGTAGGGAGACCCTGTCTCTAAAAGATCAAAAATAAATAAGTGAAGAAAGAAAGAAAGAAAGAAAGAAAAGAAAGAAAGAAAGAAAGAAAGAAAGAAAGAAAGAAAGAAAGAAAGAAAGAAACTACCACAGTAAGAAAAACATATCCTGATTCCAGTTTTCCATAAGTTACACCTTGGAATTGTCAGCAGAATATTACCTGGTCTAATGATCATTGTCCTAACAAGTAATTTTTAAGGGTCTCTTCCTATAATTTTAGAGAAATCACCCCAGAATGCATGGGTGCATGCACACAGACAATTTGCTTTCTTAACATTTATCATTCTAGAACATTCTACATTTATTGATAATAATTTCATTTACAGAAAAGGCAATCACATGCATGTAAAATACAAACAAGCAAGCAAATCAACCAGATTTCTGTTGAAATGGATTTGTGTCTGGCCCTGAAAGTATCACATTCTGTCCCCAGGGAGTAGCTTCAGAAGCGGCCAGTTTAACCTAGCATTCTCTATGTTCTGAAAGCCACTACTGTGAAACAAGTGATGAGTGGACTCTTCCGTATCAAGAGAGGATGCCTGAGCAGTATTAATTCTGAAGACTGGATACCCATTACTTATCTAGTAAAAAGGTCTATTAGAATACACATAACCAAATAAAGTGCTTTCTAAATTGCCTTTGAAAGAAAGCAAAGAAGTTATTCCTAATGGATGATTAATGGGGAAATAACAGACTAAGAGTTGTGTGATTTTTAGGTCTCTATTTGGATATTTCATTAGCGTTGTACTGAAGTAAAACATACTATGGAAAGTACATTTGTACCTCACTGGGTTTTCATAATCTAGACATACCCAGGGATTAGTATGTCCTGTCCTATCTGACAGACTCTTAGTGTAGACTCTTGGTTGGTTTTGTTGGCCTAGAACTTGCTATGTGAATCAGGCTGGCCTCAAACTCAAAGAAATCTTCCTGCCTCTGCCTCCCAAGTACTGGAATTTAAAGGCCTGTGCCACCATGCCCTGCCTGGGTTTGATTTCTTTTAACACATTTTGTTTGTGAGGCTCTGCTACATTGTTGCACAAAAGATATTTGAATTTGAATTTTTTCTTCACAAAAATAATTAACACCTCAAAAGTCATCTCTGCCAATAAACAGATTCATACTAAAATTTGTTTCGTGGAGCAAGAATTTTTGTTTGTCTTTCCCTCAACAATAGACAGAGGAGGCCTTCAAGAAGCATGGAATGCTTACTGGATTTGTGGAAATTGGAAAAGAAGTCTCTGAAGATCACCTTTTTTTTAAAAAAAAAATTATTTTATTTGATATGTGTATGTATGTGGTGGTGAGTATGTGTACATAAATGCGGTGCTCACAGAGGCCAGAAGCAGTGGATTCCCTGGAACTGGAGTTACAGGTAGTTGTGAGCTGCCTGATAGTGCTAGGAACCAAACTCGGGTCTTCTGTAAGAGCAATCCAAGCTCTTAACCACTGAGCCTTCTCTTTCTTTTGTCCCTTTACTGTGTACTCATGGATCTAAGGAATTTTCTCTCAGACTAATTTGTTAGTTTTAAAAGGACACACAGCAAGTAGAACTGCCTTTGCTGGTAAGGGGAAGATAATCAGAGCTAGGACTTCAAGTGGCTCTTTCAGTTATCCTATGGGAGACCACAAAGTAAAAAGGCAAGTTATGTGATGCACTCACTCACTAACCAGGAGATGCCCAGGAGATTCCTTCAGTGCAAAGGAGGAGAGCTGGTAGGCTACAGGGTATAGAATTGGCAACTGTGGCACAGTTGGTATGAACATGCTACCAAAAGAATCATTATGGGGCTGGAGAGATGGCTCAGCAGTTAAGAGCACTGCTGCTCTTACTGGGGACCTGGGTTCAGTTCCCAGAATCCACTTGGTGGCTAACAACCATCTGTAACTCCAGTTCCAGGGGATCCAGTGTCCTTTTCTGGCCTCCTCAGGCATTGTATGCACATGTATGTTGCACTTACAAACATGCAGGCAAAAAAATCATATGCATAAAATAAAAATAGATAAATAAAAAATTAAAGTCAATAAAGTCTTAATTTAGGGATGGGGTTTTTAGAAAGGCAATAAGCTATGTACATCTGATTCTATTTTTATAACTTAGCACTAACAAAGCATTTCAGACTCCATGATTATCCAGTGATAAACTTCTACACCCTGAACTAATCTGAAATGAGCTTGGTAAATGGCTTTTTCATTCATCTAAGATGAGCACTCAGCTTTGTTTTGCATATAGTAGATACTCAGTAAGAACTTGCTGAAAGGAAGCATGAATTCTTGAGTGTACATTGGCTCAGTCTAGAAGTATTCCATGGGCCTGCGAGATGGCTTAGCAAGTAAAGGTGTTTGCTGCCAAGCCTGAAAACCTGAGTTCAATCCCTGCAACCTACATGGTGGAAGGAGAGAACAGACTGCATTAAGCTGTCCTTTGACCTCCACTGCCGTGTATGTGTGTGTGTGTGTGTGTGTATATATATACACATATAATAAATGTAATAAAAATAAAGTATGTCACAAACTTACTATGCCTTTCCTCTCACACTAACTACTCATCCTAATTTGAATATAAAGAGAACTCTCTTAGAACCACAAATAAGTGGAAGATACAAATGACTCCTGTAACTTGTGTAGACAGTATCCTGAAGGAAAGGTGGTTTTCCACTCAGAGCTGAGTTTGAATCTTGGTTCTCTAATTCCCATCTGTATGTCCTGGAGTTGGGTTTTCCAATTGCAAAGTGTGAATAGAAATTCTTCCTCTCAAAGGTTGCTGTGAAAAACAGTTTTCCAGACTGTATTCAACATTCAGCCTGCAGGCCCTGTTCCCATCTTCCTTTTCACTCTGGCATGCTCTAACAGTGACCCATAGATCCAGAGTCAAACATCATGCTGGGACATCAGTAGGTGACTATGGAGGACCTACTCACGTAAGAGGATATGGAGGTTCATCACTCCGTTACTTTGTCATTCATCAGGCCTAACAGCCTGGGAACCACATGGGAGTCAATCACATAACTTTTCTCTCTACTGCACTTCTCCCTTGTGAAATGGAGCAAACACCCACTCAACCTACCTGTGAGTTCCCAGAGGGTGAGCTAGAGGCAGCACACATGCTGAAAGATACAACATACTCTACATCTATGGTGTAGAGCCTGACTAAACCCCTACCCCTGGGCATTGTAGAACAGGGCTCTATTATTCCTATTATCCAGAAGAATAGGAACTCTGGGTGGAATCCAGCTGATAAAGATGGCTAGGGTATTCATTTTACAATTTGGGGATTACTTAATGCTGTTCTTGCTCTCCACTGTGCCCTTGACATATTGCATGAAGGTCATTTCAGAAACAGAACTCCATTACTTTCCCTATCATTGTGAGCTTAAGACACGCAAAACCCTTTTCTCTCCTTTGCCCCCCAAGTAGGCCACACTTTTAATAAAAACAATACTCTTATTAAATAGCAACAGAGGCTCCCAAAAAGCATTATTTCATTACTCTTCGTCTTAAACCAAGTCAGAGCATGGGCTAGACAGCAGACCTTTAGACAGCAGTGAGGGTCGGCTACTGATGAAAAACTAAGTTACAAATTTTATAAATGCCATTCATCTTCTTTGGCCTGAAATCCATAAAACTGAGTAGGAAATAAGTTCAACGCCTTTACCGAAGGCTCCTCTGTGAGCCACAAAGAAACAAGCATTTCCCATTTATTTGGCCCACAAGATGAAGATCAGAAAGAATGTTGACAGGTAAATTCATTATTTAACTATTCTTTACACACTGGCTTGCATGCAAAAGAGAAAAATATTCTGGATCACCAGGGTCAGTATCAATCATTCCATTTTTTCCGACAACAGCAGGTAAGTACCTTTGACACACCATGATGCATTAGTAGCACACTTAAAGCATGTACCAAGGCTTAAACTGGAGAAGCACATCACAGGGCACAGGATAACTTCTGACCTCTCATCATTCGTGGGTGCACTCTTGGCAGATTCCTGGGCATCCTGCTGCTGTGAAAATGGAACTGGAAGGAACTGGTTTGATTTAGATCTGGTATGCATAGGGGACATCCCAGCTGTCGTGGTCATCACATCATCTTTTCGTGAATCAGCCATCTTGTTTTGACCTTTCAGTCCACAGTCACTCCAGGCAGGAACTGCCATTTTCTCTGATCTCTCTTCTGTTGCCAAAGGCTCCCACTCAGAGGCCAGAGGACATGCTCTAGGGCAACATTCAGTCCAGCTAGTTAAGGGTCACTCACTGCTCAAGGAATTCAGTAGCGTCATTCACTGGCATTAATCAAGGCAGAAGAAGCCAGCATCCATGAAGGCAGAAGCGCACAGAGCAGCTGGGTAGGAAATCCCCCTTTTAATTTGGCGAGCCTCTATCATGCAGCCGGTGCACAGGAAAGGTTCCCATTCTGCTTTTCCTGATTGGTGAGGATGAAAACTGGCCAGTCCCTGGCCACATGCAAAGGCTAAACTCTCCACCCAGAGTGGGCTCCATAAACACAACGCTGATCCTAGGATGGGCACATCCACTGAAGTGACTTTACTACACCAAGGGCACACTGGGATGCTAAGCTGTTGTCTGAGAACATAATGGCCACATACAACAGAGGCAGCACACCATAACACACAGGCAAGAGGCTCACGGGGGTCGGCTGTGCTCCTCCAGTCTTCCTAATTTTGGCAGCATCTCAGGATCTTTTTGAACAACTCCTTCATTTTGTACGCTGCCATACTGTGGCAGCTGTGTGGGCATAACTAGAGCCAAAGAGGACAGCTTTACTATGATTAAAAAAGAGGCCAGCTCCCTTGTCAGCCATCACCTCCTGGGAGGCAGAGCGTGTTACTCCCTACCTTCCTCTGTCTTTGGGTTAACGCAGACCTGCTTGTCTTGAGTTTCTAGCACTGGTGCCAGCCATGATGTGCCAGAATGCAGTACCCTGTTGTTAATCAGGTAGCATGGGTGACAGGAGACAAGAGGAAGAGGGGTTATGAAAGATGACTGAAAGATGAAAAGAGTTCTTTTGATGTCATTCCATGGGTCAATTAGCAAAGGTCACATAATCAGATTGAGATAACAGTATATGAGTTCTCCCAAGACAGGAAACAAGTCAAGGAGGCCTGGCATGACCTTGGCACTATGGGACTGAATAATGGCCCATATGGACCCAAGGACTTGAAGCTTCATTTCTCTCACATTTCCTGCCTCAGCCTCTCAGATGCTGCACACAGCAGCTGCTGAAGCCCCAAGACCATGTGTTTCTGATGTATTTATATATACAGCCTATTCTTCAGGAAGCTAACCAGCCTGGAGCTCCAGACCTTCCTACATGTTGTGGACCATGTACCATCTCCTTTGTCCTCAAGGGTAAAGCACAGAGAGGAATGTCCTGAGTGTTTTCTTCCACCATGAAGAACCTCACATGACTCCTACCAGGTGGATGAGATAGAGGTTCCAGGACAAGCAGGAGACTTATAAATGTTCTGCCCCTACCTAAGAGAATACAGATCAGCTAACAGAACTGGACCTTTAAAGGAGGGTTTGGGATGGCCTCCAGGGAGAAACTGGTGCAGGCTGATGAGCTGTTCCCCTTAAGTCTGGGCACTGATGTTGCCAAGAAATCTGACTTAGAGAAATTCAAGAGGAATATTTTACCAATCACCGTTTATTAGACTTTGAAAGCTTAGGGGAAGGAAGAGGTCATTACTTTTTTACGTGTCTACTTGGATATCTGAAATTTGAGCTCAGGATGCTCATTGGGACCTTGTAACTGTGGGATAGAAAAGAGGGAAGTTGTTCCACATAAACCAGGTTTTTAATTAATGTCTTTAGAGAACACATGAGCAGCATCATTAGGACAGTCCATCTAGCCTTCCAGTAGTTTCAAATAATAAAACACTGTCCAATGGTTAGACAAAAGGGGGCATCTGTGGAGATTACTGGCCTTCTCAGGCATTGACTCCCAAGACAACAGATCAGAAATAGATACCTGTCATTTAACCTCACACACATGCTTCCCCCAGGGTGGACCCCCCCAATGTCATTTTTCTGCTGTTCAGTGGAAGACTGTCAAAATTTTGTCATCTCTAGGAATTTCTGTAATGTGATTCAGCAAACATTTTGCTGTTTCTGCTTTTTTTTGGTGCTGTGGGTCTAGCACATGTTAAGCATACAATCTACTACTGAGTTACACCCCCAGCCCCAGCAAAATTTAAAAGCAACACTTGACTCCCATGCAGGCCTCTTTGCACAAGGAAGGTAAAAAATAAGTACCTGCGGTCATTCTGGGCACTAAGCATTTGGTCTTCCTTTAAGCTGGAAGTGGCAATACAGGAAAGGGACACAGAGGAAGTTGGGCTCTTGCTGCCAGGACTGACAAGCTCTGCATCCTCCCTAGGCCCGGCCTTGCCAATACTGAGCCGCTTCCATGTTTGCTGATCTATTTCTGTCACCGGCCCAAAGTGCACAAACTTTTGCTTGGGGCTGGACGCTTTCTTGTAGGCTCTTGCTTTACGGCTGGCGAAGTCATCACGGACGGCGGTTTCTGCGTTGATTTCTGGTAAGGGCTCAGGAGCACAGGTGTGCTGAGCATCGCCATCCCTGGTCAGAACCAGAAATCAGTTCCAAAGGTTTCCAAGGTAAGTATAAATCAAGGAGGTTGAAAAGACAAAACCAGATACACGAAAAATACTCCCTTCGTTAGAACACAATGGCTTTTCCCATCAACCAATCAGATGAAGAAACGACCACTGTTCTTGCCTAGGTAAACAGTGCTTTAAGCTTCTATTGCTTCCAAGGCACCAATTCCGACATCACAGCTGCTAGCATAAGAAAACTGTAGGCATAGCAGAATGGTTACAATTCTTTAACTATCAAGTTTAAATTCCTTACAGTAAGCTGGTCTAGCAAAATAGATAACCATTCATGGTAAGTCAGCTGGTTAAAGATATTTTCTGCTAACTCGACTTTTAGTATTGATAATGTCTCCCCTATGTGCACTGAGCCCATTTCTAGGAGCTCTGTTTTGAGAGGTACTTTTTCCAGATATCAAAATAGAAAATGAAAGGATAGTATTTGGCTTTTTGATTGTTAAATCACACCGCTGCTGGGGGAAAAATCGAGACGCACCTCGTCTTTCCTGACACTTTTAATCTCTCCCAGGTCTCCAAGTCAGCTTCTGTGATAGCAGAGAGCTTGATGAAGCTTGGAGCCTTGCGATGAGGGGTGAGTCTGCCCTGGATTCTCCGCTGGGCCAAGTCATCCTTCTGAAGGTCTGGCATCTTCCTGAGACTCGCTTCTACTGGCTTACTCTCTTGAGTTTGTGTGACACAGGTCACTGCAGCCTTTGCGTCTTTTGGTCGGCTCTGGTTTCTGTCAATTTGATTCAGGCCCCCACATCATTGGAAAAGTCAAATCCAAGGAAGGGATCAGACAAAAGAATGTCAAGCATGGAAACTTAAGAGGCTCAGGGCAGAATGAGAGGATGGGAGCAGCTCTTCCTTTCTCACAAACATGGAATTAACCGGAGCTGTGAGCCCCTTCAAACACATAACCCATTCTTTTATTTTTTACTTTCTGCAGTGCTGAGATCAACCCAGGGCCTTGCATATGCTAGGCAAGTGCTCTACCATTGAGCTACACCCGCAGCCCTTTGTGTAGTCCCTTTAATACTGTAATGAGACAATTTTTTTCCTCAGTGGATGATAGTCTCTAACTTAGTCTAGGAAGTGAGGCCAGGGCTGGCTGAAAGGCTGCTAAGAATGGTAATGAGATTTCGGTGTGATAGTAATGATGCCCAATTCTCACACTATTCAAGTTCCTATAATGAATTCAAGTTTTCTGATTCAATCCCTCAGCCCTCTTGGAAAGCTTTTTACTGCATCAGTAAAATGTTAGTAATGAGCTCTGCGTGATCCAAACTCTAGGATTAGTTTGGAGATAGCTGGAACACGGTTCATATATGAAACATCTCAACTGTAAGCTCCCAATTACCAGAGAGTACATTTAAGTTGATTCTGGATAAAAAGCTTCAGTGTTCAACCTCACTCTCTATTTCACAGAACTAGTCAGGTTTGGCTACTGTGAATGTGAAGAATAGAGAGGACATGCTTCTTCTGTGTATATATAGATGCAATAGCCATTTATTTCTCTGGGTTGTTTTCTCTCTCCATTTACCTTTACTGATGCTAAATCAACAGTCTCAATTATTTTCCTAAATTAAACACACACTGGCAAATGTAACTTAAACTAAAGCTGTGCCAGCCATATATGTAAACATTCTATCACTCTTTGTGTGTGCATGAGTGTGTGTGCACTCATGCATTGTGATGGACATCTGTAATCTTAGTATTTATGAGGTGGAGGTAGGAGGATCAGGAATTCAAGGCCAGCCTCAGGTGCAAGTTCCAGGCCATCCTGGGTGCTTTATGAAACCCTATGTCCAAAGCAAAAACAAAAACCAAAGCACAGTATAACAAACACTGACTCCTTCACTAAGCTCAATAACTATGCCCAAAGACTGATTTTTAATTGAGAAAACTGTAACAAAGACAATGATATTGTCAGTTTGACAGACCTAAGATATATCTAAAATGATGGACAGAAAAATAATGAAGATGCTAACTCTAATTTTGATATTATGGAAAATTACAGAAATGATCCACTTTATAGGCTGAAATTCTGCAAGTAGACATGTTAAATGATATCACATCTCTCTTAGAGGACAAAACTCACTGGACAAATTCCACATGACTACAATTCTTCCTGAATTTATTCCAACATGCATGATTTGAGCCTGATCTAAAAAAAATGTTTGAGATAATAAGTGTTTTGTAGTTCAGATTTTTAAAATTTTGGAATATTTTACATATCTGTATGGAGATAGCTTGGAGATAAGATTTAAGTCTAACCACAAATTTCACTTATGTTTCATATGCATGTTATAGACATGGCCTGAAGGTCATTTGTATACAATATTTTTGTACACTTGCATTTTGACTATGACCTGTCATATGAGGTCAGGTATGGGATTTTCCACTTATGTATTGGGTCAACTTTTAAAAATTTTGGATGTTGAGACTTTTGAGTTTTGAAATTGGAGATGTTTAACCTGTACCAAGATGATGGGAGAAAGATGGGAGCAGAAAATTAAACTGAAAACAAATTCTGTGATAGCACACAGAGTATATGTCTGAGAAGTGTGTATGTGTGCATATGTGTGCTCATGTGTGTGACTGCAAGTGTTCATATACTATTGCATGGATGTGGAAGTCAGAGGCCAACCATACAACTTTAGGTGTTGGTTCTCTCCTTCTACCTTGTTTGAGACAGAGCCTCTCTTGTTCACGACTGCATCTGCCCCACAAGCTGGCCTGCAGGTTTCTGACAATTCTCTTGTCTCCGCTGCCCATCTCCTTGTAGGGGTACAGTGGGATTTACAGACACTTATGCAACTGCATAAGTGGAATCCAAATTCAGGTCATCAAGCTTGCAGGGCAAGTGCTTTACCCACTGAGTTACCCCTCAGCCTTTGCCTTGCCTTTGATTAGAAATATCCATCATTTGTCCAGGAGAGCTTGCTTGTATGAGAGAAGAAAGACTAAGCCCATTTTTTTTCTTTCCAACATTGAAAAGTTGCTAACATAAGAAGTAACAAGCCAGGTATGGTGGTGCATGCCTTTAATCCCAGCACTCAGGAGGCAGAGGCAGGCAGAGCTCTGTGAGTTCAAGGCCAGCCTGATCCACATAGAGTGTTCCAGGCCAGCTGCGGCTACAGGGAGACCCTGTCTCAAAAAAGACCAAAAGAGGGGCTGGAGAGTGGTTCAGCGGTTAAGAACACTGACTGTTCTTGCAGAAGACCCGGATTTGAATCCCAGCACCCATATGGCAACTAACAACTGTCTGGAACTCTAGTTCCAGGGGATCCAACAGCCTCTTCTGTCCTCCACGGGCATTGCATGACATGGGTGCACTTACCTACATGCAGGCAATACATGCATACACA
>NW_008332097.1:1732738-1747987 GCF_000622305.1 Nannospalax galili
AAGCTTTGAATGTTGGTTGTTCTTTGGAAGCTAGTTGGACATGTCTACTTGGCCAGTGACGCCACTCTATGATACCAGCACCCGTTTATGATGATGCTCCCTGACTCCTCCAACCATCAACACACTGGAATCCAACATCTTTTTGGCAAATTCAGTCCTATCCGGGACATAGTCACTCTTTTGTCTTCCATTTGCATTTATGCAGGTGGGGACGTCTGGATATCTGGACATCTATTTCAACCTAAAACATCTGGACAAGGAGCATGTCATTGGGGTAGGAAAGAGGAATGGGGACTACGTACAAATCAGTTTTGCTTAATTATGATCTTTCTTTTATATATAAACACAGAGCGCACACCTTTTACGTTCTAGACTCTTCTTGTCTGGCATTAACTTTGAGGGTTGTGTGCTGCTGTCTGCCTTCTCTGTGTCTTTTTTGATGTAAGGCCCATACAGGAGTTGATTGAGTGGCACTATTGGCTTGCTTTGGTTCATCCTTGCTCTTCTTGCAGCAAAATCATCCTTTTCAAGGTCAGGTAGTCGGCATCCAACCTCATCTTCTGACTCCGAATCTTTGCCATGTTGGAGGGTCAGGAAAGGATTTTCTTTGCGAAGGATAATATCACCGACAGCTTCATAATCTTCACTCAATTGCTTTTGACTGATAGAGCAAAATTAAATGGAACTCCACATTTGATCAGATCAAAAAGTCTTTTAATCCCCATCTCCACGCAATTGTACTGTTAGCAAAAATGTCCTCTCAATACTGTTAGTTCAAAAAGCATCACATTACTTTAGTATGGAGTTGCAACACAGTTAGGATGGGTTTAAAACCTTGAATTCAGCCAGAGAGTAACAATTCTAAAAATTTGTGTAATTTGCAGGGCTCTCAGCTTAAAACAGCAAGATCCTAAATGGCTCTGAAAGTGACAGTCCAAATTCTTTTCCTGAAACTTGGAAAAAGTAGGAAGCTCTTTGCCACTGCTTCTCTTCCTCAGTACATTTGTTAGGCACTCACGTTTGTCTTTGGTGGACAGAGCAAGACAGTGAGCCCAAGAAATGGATTTGGGAGAGACCCCATGAATGAAGCCATGTGTTGACACACCTAGAATACAGGTGTGCCACTGCAAAGTCTAAGCCGGTGCTTCTGCTGAACTGAGCTGACCTGAGATGTCTGGACTAGCTTAAGACTATTCAAGAAACAAACCTACTGCATGACAGCTGGTCAAACCTCAAACCTTCCTGTCAGCACCTGCTTCTCCTTCTATCCCTAGGCTCTCCATCTCCCAGGTCTGCTTCCATTATATGCTGGAACATATACTAGTACGTCATGGTGAGGATGTTCTGCTAAATTATTGCTACAGATGATTTCCATTTTCAAAGGAGACTTGAGGGGCTTCTTTGAAATAGAAGCTTTAAATTGCTTAAAGCAAGCATTTTAATGGTAGAATGTTAGGCAGTAAGCCTTAGGAATTTTCCCATTTTTTTGTTTATTTTTCCTGGTGTATGTATGTGACTGGGGGATGTGGTGGGGAGAGACAGAGTAATTGTGCCTATGTGGCATTCAAACAAAACCCCACCCCTCCACCACCTAAAAAGACCAGCTTTTTTTTTAAAAAAAAAAAAGAAACCTAAATCATAATAGAGTGTTGGAATTTTTTTAATCTTCTCAGTACATAAAGATGATAAATAAAAATGCCTTGATTTCTAAAGAAAGCTTACCCACTTTGTATGGGTTTTCTAAAAAAGGATTAAGAATAAGTTCTTGAAAAGAGGACATGGCTCTGTGGTGAAGCACTTGCCCAGCATGCACGAGGCACTGAGTTCAATCCCCAGTAGTCCCCTGCAAAAAAAAAAGGTGTTTAAAGGCCAGCAATATGGCTCAGTGGGTAAAGGCACTTGCCACCAAGACTGAAAACCTGAGTTCACATCCCAGAATCCATTAGAGTGGAAGGAGAGAATAGATTCCCACAAGCTGTCCTCTGACCTCCACACACCACATGCATTCACATGTGCATACACACACTCTCTCTCTCTCTCTCTTTCTCTCTCTCTGTCTCTCTCTGTCTCTCGCTCTGTCTCTCTCTCTCTCTCTCTCTCTCTCTCACACACACACACACAATATCAAAACGTTTTAAAAAAGAGTAAAGTCTTTATCCTTGAAAGACCAACTCAATCCAAGAATGAAGACAGGAGAAATTAGTTTGGCTGAGAAAAGAATCAGAAATGAAATGGTCTACTTTGGTTGACCAGCTGGCCCTCACACTATTCCAGAGGAGGCCATCACTTTACAGCAAGCATCACTTTAAAGGTCCCCTTTCCTCCAGAATTTGAGAAAAGTAATACATCATCAGTCATGCTCAGAACACCTTCTCGCTCTTACCCACTGTTCTCAATAAAAATTTAAAACATGGATATCTGTGATGCTTTACTCTTCAATAAATTTGTTTCT
This sequence comes from Nannospalax galili, assembly GCF_000622305.1. Classification (NCBI taxonomy): domain Eukaryota; kingdom Metazoa; phylum Chordata; class Mammalia; order Rodentia; family Spalacidae; genus Nannospalax; species Nannospalax galili. The sequence continues at coordinate 1,735,191 of NW_008332097.1, forward strand.
TAAAGTATTAAATCCTGCCCTTTGAGTGACATACCTAACTCTCAGTCTCCTGCCTGGCCCCTCCCTGACCTGTGTTCACTCTCCTCCCCTGCATCCTTCATCCATATGGCTGTCAAAGATCAACTTGGATTGGTTAACTATATGGCTAGGCAGAGTGATTAGCAGAAAATGGCAGATCATTGAATCTCTTCAAAATCACTATGTAAAAAGCACATTGATTATAATGAAGTTGGCCAGTAGATGAGGGACACATACTATGTGCTGATCCTAAGTGTTAATTTTTGCAAGTCTCACACAAATCCTGCTTGGTCCATAGCCCTCTCATCTTCATTTTATCAAGCAGAAAGTGAGATACAGGCTAGAAAACTTGCTCAAGGTCAAAGTGCTAGTATATAGACTCAAATCCAAATCAAGGCTGTTCTAGAGGCCCTGATATATGACAATGAACAAACCACTGTACAACTGATGAAACAAATAACCAATGCCGGGAACAGCTTTGAAAGCCGAACACTATCTATCTGTCTGTCTATCTATCTATCTATCTATCTATCTATCTATCTATCTATCTATCTATCTAAAAGCATTATCATTACTATGAGAGTAGGAGAAGGGGAAATAATTTGGTTACTAAATAAAGGGATCCTGGGAGTTGTGCTTGGACAACTCAGTATGGACAGAATGCTAATTAATCATAACCCACGATTCTGCATAACACTTGATACTTCACAAAGTCCTTTCAATGTGAAGTACAGACCTCACATATTCTCAACACCCCAGTGTGGGGCAGATCCTCAGACTGAACCAAGTCCAAGACTAGAACTCCTTCCACTTCTTGACCAGCAGGGCTGGGTTTCATCTCTGAAGGAATCTGTTAGAATAAAAAGTGCACATGCATGCAAGTGGTCCTGCCGACTTGTGATGCCAATCTGGGCAGTGCAAATCTGGTACCTTATGCATCACGTGAGCCCAGCTGGGCTACAAATTCCCCTGGCATATCTTTTTAGGCTAAATGCCCAGTATGGCAGGACTTGTTTCAAGTGATCTCAATTTAGATATGTGGACTTCAAAAAAGAGGCTCAGTAAAGTTTCTGTATCAATGATTACTTTAGGATATATCTCTGGAGTATCTTTATTCACTGAAAAAACTCTGATTTTTTTGTTTATTGCAAGAAATCCGTAAATTTAGAGCTTCATAAAAGTCTCACAGAGGAAAAATGATACAAATTATGGGCTGGCACTACTGATCTTGAAATAATAATATATCAAAGGCAGATATGTAAAAGAATAGTCCCAGATATCCACTTACTGAAATATTTCGACGACTTTTATTCTGTACTATTTATTCTTTGAAAGGCCTAAGGGCAGTGTATTGTTAAACACTGATATGTTTTACCTTAGTTATCAATCATTACACGTCTGAGATGCCAGTACATAAGTTAATGACTTTGAAAACCCTGCAAGCTAGACATTTTGATGTGCATTTTGCTGAGGAGAATATTAAGGTCTCTGGTTCAAGTTTCATGAACTTAGGCAAACTACCTTAAATCAACATAAACAGAAGAGCTCTGCTATCTGGATTTGTATTTATAGGGAGGTTCGGGAGCTTTATTTCTTTCACATCATTCATAGGTGAGTTTCTGGGTAGATATCGACCACAAGGAAGGAATACAGTTGATATGCAGTGAGAAATATGGCCCCCTGGTGGGACCGGAGGGCTCAGGTCTATAATCCCAGCTACTTGGGAGGCCAAGTCAGGAGATTCACAAGTTCAAGAACTGCTTAGGCTACCAAGAAATAGAGAGACCTGACTTTGACCTTGTAACTCTGCCAGCCTCCTCTAAATAAGGCCAGTTATCATAATAGGAAAGATTATGAACCCAACACATGGAATAGGGCAAAGAAAGCACTTGTCTTGAAGTTTCTAAGTCTTTATCTATTTCAAAGCACATGAGATAATGATTTAAACTAAGAAGGGCTGGGGAGATGGCTCAGGGGGTAAGTGTATTTGCTGCACAAGCACAAGGATCTGAGTTCAAATCACCAGCACCCACATACATGTTTGGCATGGCTGCGCATGCACCTGTAACTCCAGTGCTAGTGTGTGTGGGGGGCGGGGGGACAGAGACAGGAGGCTCACTGGGGCTTTCTGGTCACAAACTTAGTTCCAGATTCAGTGAGAGATTCTATCTCAAAGGAATAAGGCTCAGCGTGACATCCTCTGGCCTCTGCATGCTCAAGTGTACATACACATAAATATATGTACATATGCTACACACATACACATATGTAACAAAATAAACAAAAAAATTCTTAAGGAAGAATTGGCATCTTCTTTCACCCTTTTTTACTTGGAAGTGAACAAACAGCTATCTTGACTTTGCAGTGAGTTTGTTCTATTGAAAGAAACTGGGCTCTCCAGAAAAGTCTGTTCCCTCTCTTGGGAATGTCATGGGCAACAGCAGAAACCTTCCTGTTTCCCCATCTCCAGGAAGGACAGACACATCCAGAGTCACAAAGTTTCATGCATGCCTGCGTCTGTCTGGTCCCTAGAACAGGGGATCTGTGCAGCAAAAAGCAAGAAGCCAGCATCTGGCACAGAGGGATGTGGAAGAATACGTGTCTGGCACTTGGCTACATCTGATCTTCTTCTACAGATTTCTAAAATGTCTATTGTTCCTGGGAGATTTTTCCTCTCTGTAATTAATTAACTATGTGGTTGAGAAGATTCACAGACTAGCAGAAAACACTGAGTGATGAAACACATGCAAAGAATTAGAGAAGAAGTACCATCACGTGAAGCCTATAATTCAGTTTAAAAATTTTACTTCTCCAATGGGAAACACCAAGTAAAAGAATGCAAATCTCTATGGTATTTTAATTCAGGGGAAGTGAATTTGGTTCTTATTTTGTCCTCTTAAAACACAAATGTGGCTTCTTTGGCAGAATATTATATGGGAGGGATAATTAAGTTAACATGATCATAAAATAAAATTGAAGAAAAAAAGCAGTTTATATACTTTTTCACTACAATGGAAACTCTAATAAATATTAACTGCCACATGTTTATTGAGAAGTCCTACTTTCTGTCCCTTGATGCTCAGATACCTCCTATTATAAGTTTTCATTAGCAGCATGGGACATGTAGGCTTCTAACATCATGTGAAAATGTAATAACATGCACCTTTGCTCTGTGCTGCCTACTGTCTTATAAACAATGCAAGGATGTGTGTGAGAATCCTTGGGAAGGGAACAGAAAAGTGGTCTGGGTCCAAAGGTTTTTTCCTTATTCTATGTCCCTCCCCTTGCATACCACGTGCTCAACACTCATCTGTCTCTGCCAACAGTCTTTCCCAGCTGAGCAACAGGCCCCAAGAACTATCTTGAGCTTCTCCTTGGGTCCAAAAATGTGATGGCCAGAATCCATCTGGATGTCAAAACAAGAGACTAGAGGTCAAATGCTTTGAGCAACATTGGCATAGTTCAATGATTTATATTCTCGTTTTCCAGACGCTAAGAATTCTTTTTCCCCCCTTCATAATTTGCATTTCATTCCAGTTAAGCAATTTTCTGCCACATTAAAGGCAGGACCCCAAGTGGGATAAACTTAGAATGACTCTCCAACTCTATTGTGGCTTGTAAAAAGTTAAATGATAAAAATGCAGCTCCACCAGGCTGGTGGCATGGCACTACAGTGCTTTTAGGAGTGAACTAGCAGCTGAGTCGTCCACCTAACAAATTCTGGGTGACTGGAGCGGGGATGTTGTGCTGCTCTTGGGATCTTCTCTAAGAACACTGATAACTGTTTCCAACATGGCTTTAAATGCTGCATAGAAAGTCTCAGGTATGATGACATTAATGACCCTGCAAACTTCTGCTTCATAGAGTTAATTTGGATGATAGAGATGAACATTAAATCAGATACCAAAACATTCATGGATGCAAAAATGACCACATAAATATAATATGGATCATTGCAGTTCCATTTTAAACTATGACTCTCTGTATGTAGGGAAAAGGAGTTGTCACAAAGGAGATCAATGTTTTACTGCAAAATCTGCCTCCCAGTTACTGAAGTGGCATGGAACAGTTTTGGATTTCCCAAACTTGCACAACTTTTTCTTATGTCATCTTATTCCCAAGTTGCCCAATTAGCACCTGTAGCTCCCTGCTCACCTCCTATTGCTCTTTTTTTCCCTAAGACTCTAAAGATGATGACCTACTTGGTAAATTTTAGCTTAAAGACTTCACGGATATGATAAAAATAAAGGTGTGTATGTACATCAAAGATGTAAAGATTATTTTTGGTATATCCATACTCTTCTCTGTATAACTTAGTAATACCCTCATTGTGTCCTAAGCTTAAAGAGGGGAGAGAAATCTAAAAAAAAAAAAAAGGTAGATGGTGAGGGGACAGTATTTATTTTTTGTAGCCAGCATCTAGCCTGGTAGATGTTTGAGGATGTAGGGAAATTATATGCCCAATTAAGTAAAAAAAATTCTGGTTGTTTGGAGAATACCATATGATACTATTCTTCATTTGAGAGGTTCTTATAACACAAGCACAATTTTATGTTAGGATTTCTAGGGTAGGCATGATTAACTGTGGTATACCAGAGACAGAAAGAAATACATCCTTCTTTTGCTTATTTTTTAATCAATACAGAGCTACCCTAAGATTAAGTCCATATAAACCAACACTGGATATTTCAATTAAGACCTAGACCACAGAAATAACCACAGAAGGAGTATACAGAGAAAACCATGTGTGGAAGGCAGATACCCGAATCTGGCTGCCAAGTCAGCTACAACCAGCTCTGTAAGTCACTACCCTTCTTATGGTTTGAATGTGAAATGTCCCCCAAAGACATCTGTGTTGATCACTTGGTCCCCAGTTGGTGGTGCTGTTTGGGAGAGTGTGGAACTTTTGGAGCATAGTCTCTGATAGATGGAGTTGGGTCACTGTGTGTGGGCCTTTGAGGGTTATAGCCTGGTCCTGCTTCTGGTTCCATTCTCTCCTGCTTACCACAGTGAGACCAGCTGCCTCATGCTCCTCCCAAGATGGCTGAGCTCTCCCATCGCAGCACCTTCTGTACCATGATGGACTGAAATCTCCTGAGACCATGAGCCAAAACAAATCCTTCTTTCCTCAACTTGCCTATGCCAAGTATCTTTTCACAGTACCAAGTAAAGTAATCAATACAATCATCCATCCTTTGTTTCTTCTTCTGAAAAATGAGCATATTACCCATCTTTTAAAATTAAATGGAACAGCAAGTAACAGAGGAATCTCAGGTGTCAAGTTGGTATGAATGTCAATTTGTCTCATAAATGTTGCCTGCATGATTATTGAGAGGATCTGGGATTCTTATGTATAAAAATTAGCCAGCTTCACACAACACTACAAAAACTGTAGAACTCTAGTATTCTGTGGCTTCAAGTGCCAAAGCTTTCCATCTCATAGGCACCATGAAGCCAGCAACACTGTGAACCAGTGCTTTCAGCTGTAATTAAGAGAACTCATTGTTCCAGTTTTTTGTTTTTGAATCACTGTGCTTTAGAAAATACGAAGACAAATTCAGTCCTCACTACTGCTTAAGAGAAGAAGAGCAAGTGGATCTTTGCAAGCCATTCTCTGCAAAGACAGCCCCCCTACCCATTTTACCCTGACCATTTTCTAGTGATGGGCAACATGAAGTAATGAGCCATTTAGGAGTAGTGTGGAAGTTAACAAGCCACAAACAATAGAAAAATAAGATATTATTGCTAGGTAAACCTTACAGCCTACCAAATGACTGACCACAAAAGCAGCACTGGGATAGAATCTAAGGAGGCCCACACTTTGTCTCCATTCCAAATAGCCAAAGACAGAGCAGAGACAGGCTCCAAGGCAAAGTATCTATTTCTGTTTATCCACAGCAGGGACAAATGATGCAACGGACACGCAGGAACTGGGAAAAGAGGATGAGAAGTCCAGCTTGCTAGACGGATTCCAAACCTGCAGGCATGCAGAAGGCCAGCCAGGCCAGCCTCAGCTGGCAGAGCTAACCTGGCAAAGCGCTGTGCTGCAGGCACAACCTTGATTCCAGCTTGCTCCAGCCTCCTGCGCCTTTGGTTTTCTGCAGCATCTCTGTCTTCAGGTGTGGGAGCTGGCACCACTGCCGTCCCCACAGAAGGAGGCTGCTCCTCACCACTGCTGGGGGCAGAGTCTAACCCACCATCAGGCTGCCCACCAGGACCCATCTGACTGCTGGGGTCTTCTTCATCAGGAGACCCTGCTTCGCTTCCCTCCTCCTCTATCGTTTCAGGATAACTAGTAAATAGGACAATATGGTTTGCCAAGCTAACAGACAGGCCTGAGAACAGACCAGACATAATTTCTAACACATTTTGATATTACTATTAACTTAAAAAAAATCATAGTACAGGATATGATCCTGCTACTATAAAGTCAATTAAATGCAGCCATTTGCTAATTAATACAATGTCTCTTCCCTTAAGCACTGATCAAGGGCTCTTCAATACTTGACACCAAAAGCAAAAAAGCTTTTCTGATGGAAAGGTAAAATTCATTAATTTTGATCAACAAATAACATTTTCAATAAAACGTTTATTTAGTGGAAAATCCTAGATAATAAAGATGGAATTTAGAAAAGTATCATCATTATAAGGATATTAAAGGCAAGGACTGAATCTTACTGACTGTTGGGTCCTCAAATCCTAGAAGACAGCATCCAGCACATAATAATTATTCAATAAATACTTGCTGAATAAATACATACTCTCAATATAGAGATTAAGAAAATAGTTTGCTTCTCTGAGAAAATGAGAAACATGTCTTCTATTCATTGTGACTATATTTACATTTCAGTCAGACCTGCCATGTCTCTCTCACTTGAGTAAATCAAGTTGTTAAAAAGTCTTTTTGTGTAGTTTTTGTACACCTACTCTAACAGGATCAGAAATCAGATAGTCTCCACAGTAGGACATGGATGACCTATCTGTTTTCCACATTCTGTCAGTGGAACTGGCCTCAAGCATCTGCTCATTGGCTAAGTACTTGTTGGATACCTATAGCGTGCCAGGCATAGCTCTAGTTGCCTTCATGAAACTGATACTGTATGACAAGCTCTCAGGATTTGAGTCACCCACTTCTCTTTGTAATTGTATATCAAAGTACTGAAATGGCTAATGGACTTCATTCCTCCTCAGGAGTTTTACCCAAGACAGCAGGGGGTCAGGCCTACCTGAAGGGCCTTTCCCCACTGAGGGGGGAGGTGGCCATGCTCCAGCTCTTCCGGTAATCCTCCCGCTCAGTCTTCTTCTTTCTCAGAGGTGCTGGGACATAGGCGGTCTGGTTGCTTTTATTCGGGAGGTACTGGTTAAAAGGCACTGCTGATTTTGGCTCACCATGGGAAGTCCGCCGTGCAGACATGTCATCCTTCTTCACATCTGGCAACTTCCGATGTGGCAAGTCAGACTCAGAATCGCTTCCTCTTCCTGGAGAAGAGAGGGTGGATGCTAGGAGAGTGTATTGGGGTAACAGAAAAATACTCAACAGCAACTTTATAAAATTAGGGATAAACCTGTGTTTTCAGGGACTCTTTCCTTAAGTTAGTCACTTAAATCTGAAGTATCGGTCTAAATTAGTCTGTTCTGGAAAAAGATCTCAATTTCGGTGAGGAAAAGCAAAAAAAAAGCATCAAATTAAAAAAAACAACAACAAAAAATAGAGGTATGCCTAACATCACCAGGAGTTACTGTAAGAACATGTCTGCATGGAACCATTTGCTTGCTGAACTTTGGCTACTCTCAAAATCCCACAGGTTCCCCACAGGGATTCTACTGGGCTCTGGCCACAGAGAACACTGGGCTAGACATTCTAACAAGTAAGACTAGAAAGGACTTCGTCTTTAACCGGTACAGAGAAGGTGAAATTACAATGCAACACCAAAGATAAGAACAATGGGAACGTGGAAAAGTGACCAGTTGAACTTCAACGAGGGATTGCCTTTCAACGGGGTTGCATCTTCTTCCTACAATCCTTACCAACCTATAATCCCTAATCCTCCCTTGTGTTTTGAAAATAAGAGCTGTCCAGTGTCCACTTTTACCACATGCCTTTGCAGCAGTGAGCATCCTCAGACTTAGAAGGATCCTTGCACTAATTTGGCTAAAGAAGGGGTATTTTTAGACAATGCAAAGGATTTCAGTGCTGTCAGTCAGTCTTCCCTTACTAACAGTCCCAGTAATGATACTGTATTCCTTTTGCCTGAGTCTCATGCCATCATATTCCTAGGGTCCACCGGAATGAAGCTATCATTAAGACACATGCAATCATACAAGTAACCACCATTTTAATGCTAGTTGAGAGTCCTTAATTGGTGAGACCATTTCAACGCCATTCTGGCTGTTGATATAAAAAACGTTTATGCTTAGGAAAAGCACCAAGAGATGCAACAGGGCAGAGGAGTAGTGTACAGGGTTTTAAGCCAGATCCACTTCATTTCCAGCTCTGCTGTTCATTAGACTTCTTACTTGACCACTAAAGCCTCCATTTTCCAATCTGCAAAATGAGGATAATAATACCATCCATTTTATAGGACTGTTGGAAGGAGTGGATCCATGTAAAACTATTGGTTCGGTACTTTGCACTGAGAATTTGATAAACACCACCTACTCTCTATGTCATAACAGTTCTGGGTCTGTCAGAAATGAACTGTGGCCTCCTCGGCTCATCTCCAACACACTTAACTGTCCTTTTTCTGTAAGACAGGATTGAAAAGATTTTCCCTGGAGATTAGATGGTACAATGACGTTTAAAAGGCTGTAAAAGTTAAAGGCATTGGCTGTAAACAAGTTGTTCAGTGTTGTACATGAACTATTCAGTCTATGAATTATTCATGCCACTTGTTTTCAGTCTCTCTTCTGAAATTTTGGCCATTTCCTGACTTGTTAGCATTTGATTCATTACTCAGCTCCCTTTCCACCATGTCTTAACAAATGTGTTTGCCAGTGTCAAAGCAAAATGTTGTCTATAAACAAATACTCATACCATCTCACCCTGCCAAATGCTTAGATTTGTCTCCCCACTTGATAGCTGTACCTCTTTATAAAGATAGAAACAGGCTCAAAAAGGCCGGAAGAGCCTGCCCCTCAATGTGGCTGACAAATGACAGCTCTGGGGATCTGGTTTCTGTTCTACAGGCTCCCAAGGTTCTATCCTGTCAGCACACTACTCTTGGAAAAATGTCTTCTCCTTTAAGAGAAGACATTATACTGTGCTGAAAAAAAAATGAATGAAGAAAATAATTCTTTCATCTACTATGAAAGCTTAGTGATGGTTAGAGTTCTCTTGGGTTCCTCAGTTCTAAAGCCCTATAGTTTATGGACTTTATTCATGTGTAACAACTAAAGCATATTATCATGATACACTGAAAGTCTCAAAGATGTTAACATATAAGCATATCCCTTTCCTCCTCCAATAATTCTTTGATGAATGTTTTAACAGACATTTTAAGAAACGTTAACTTGCCAATGTCCCAGGGCAGAGTGGCTCAGTTGCAAGTAGGTAGTCTTACAGACGTACAACAAGGGTATCATCTCATTTCCACCACCTGCTAGCTATGTGACCCTGGGAGTTTAAGCTCCTTGCACAATAGGTCCTTAGGGCCTACACCAAATAATACTATAGTTCTCCTGGGGTGTCATGATGATTAAATGAAAGTCACAGAGCCACTCAAAAAATGCAGGCATGATATGCCTGCAGTAACTGTTACAGCCCATCTACCAAAGGCCATGATTTCAAAAGAGTCTGATTTCACTTCATCCTGTGAACACGAAAACTTACTAGAGTGGCTTCTCCCTGTAGTATCAAAGTTAGGAAAATAACAGCAATGATGATGATGTTATTTTTGTCAAAGTCTGATCCTTCTTTTCCATGTGGCTACAAGCAAGTAGAGTCATCCTTCTTCCTTTTACCTCCTCCCTCTCTCCCTTCTTTCCCCATCTTTGTACACAAATCCCAACACTTTTGTTTTATATAATTTTTTTAATTTATTTTATGTGTGTGACTGTATTGCCTGCATGTATGGAAGTGCACCCGTGTCATGCAGTACCCTTGAAGGTCAGAAGAGGGACTCAAATCCCCTGGAACTGGAGTTATGGGCAGCTGTTAGTCGCCATGTGGGTGCTGGGAATTAAACCCAGGTCTTCTGCAAGAGCAGTCAGTGCTCTTAACTGCTGAGCCAACTCTCTAGCCCCAACACTTTATTTTTCAACCTTCCTCTAGCACTTTAATTTTGTTCATTTCTTATATATTTTGTCACTCATTTTTTGATAAAATATAGGCATCTTGGTTTTATGAAATTTTAGAATTGTAAAAGCATATGGGTAGGTTTTGTTTCCTGTCCAACAGGGCTCACTGACTGACCTCAGAAGGAATGCTAATAAGGATGGAAGGATTTTGGCACCTGGCTAGCAAGATGGGCTGGCAAAATCAAGCCTGGGGATTCATGGCTTTCCTACCAAGAAGCTCTGTGTCAACCCACAGAATCATGGCACTTCTGAGTGTGGCTCTTGTCTTTTTTAAACTGCTCAGTGAGTACCCATAATAATAAAATGGAAGCTCTCCATATGGACCCAATATAGAGGTAAAAAATTTCATGTCAATATTTCCTGAAATTGGTTGTGAGTCCTGGGACATAAATTTTCAAGACTTACTTTTTTGAAAAAAAAAAGTCTTGCAAATATGGAAGTATTTATTAGAATAAGTAATCTTGTTTGATTAGCATGATTTTAAAGAAACAAACTAGAAAGTCTTGTGAAATTAATATGTATTTAGCTAAAATTACACTGCATTTTTTTTTAAAGGAAGATTAAGAAATGTGTTGTTTTTCTTTTAAAACCTTATTAGGTCTTGATTAGTTTGCAGGAACAAAAGCCTTAAGGTATCAGGTTGATTGGTGAAACCCACAGAAGATACTTCATTATGGTGTTTGATAAAGCTGCATTCCATGTTATTCTGACGGAGAAAACATTTATAAATAGAATCTAGTTTATCAACCTTAATGGCTGCAACTATACTGTGTTTCAGGATATATTACTATAATATTAGTAATCATCATTTCAATCCCTTCAAGATATGGTTTAAACTGAAGCCCTTGAAGCTGGTGAAAAATAAAGCGTCTATATTACCAGTTATAAGAAAACCAGGGCAAAGAAAAAAATGGAATTTATTTAAACAGTTAAAACAATATGGGTGAAATGGTTTGGTTAAGATGGGTTTTGTTAAAGCAAATCCATGTTTTGGTTATGTTAAGGCATAATTAGATCACAGACTTGGTATTTTAACTTCTCATACTGTGGGTGGTACTTAAGATGTCAAATAAAATTTTAGAGATGTTTTTCAAGCAGTTCACAATGCACCATGGCATTCTTTAGGAGTCACACAGTATGTGGCCCTGAGGCTAATCTATTTGCTGGAAAGTTTAAGTCCTGAGCAAAAGTATTCGTCCAGTAATTCTGGAATAAAATATCTATTAGGCAAAGAGAAAGAAGCCTGGGTAAATTAAAAGTATAAGTTTTGGACTCACAATTCTTGAGACTGAAATTGCTATACTATTGCCCCAATAGTGAATTTTGTCATTTAGAAATAACAGGGCAATGACTTAACCTCTTGAAAACACATCTGTAAGGAATGTCTCGTAGCATCATGGGAGGATAAAGTGAGATGCTGTGAAAATCCACCATCTATACCGAGAAGTAAATGAGACACCATTTAACTCAGAAGCTGAGTATATGAAATACTTGATGATTTTAGTAACATAGAATTTCATAGCTGAGAGGCTGGGGATATTGCTCAGGGGTAGAGCACTTGCCTAGAATGCACAGGGCCCTAGGGCCAATTTGTAGCACTGCACAGAACAAACAAAAAACTAAAAATGAATTTTATCTCTGAAAGGAATATAATAACTACAAACTATAATCTTGACCTAAGAGAGCAGGAGTCTAGAAATATGACGATCAACCAAGCAATACATGCAAAAATAGAAGCAAATAAATTCTGTCCCTACCCTTACCCCCAGCCTTGCTGTCTTTTTTGCAAGTTTATACATGTGTAACCAAATAGGCTCCCCTTCCTAAAAGCACAAGGTACAAGATTACTAAGGCAAGCAGTTTGGGGAAAACAGGCACCGAATTCATATCAGGTTATATGACCCACACAGTTTTGTAGAGAAAATCACACATGTACTATCCATAGGATTTAAATCAAATCCAGCCTTGAGGCAAACAGGCAGCCTAGATGTGGACTGTGCATTCATAGCCATCTGCACTGAGCTAGCCCACTGGTCAGACGTCCTAAGCATCAGATTGACAAAAAAGTTGCCAGTGAAAGGGGCATAGCCCAGGTTCCAGAACTTTCCTAAGTGCACCCAGGGCACTTCTAGTTTGCTGGAAGTTGCTCCCTTTTCACTTATATAGCATGTTACTCACTAAACATTTCCCTTCCTTGTACCCAGAGTATATAAACTTCAGCACACTTTATGAGCTAATGGCCTGCACAGCGTCTTGATTCACAGAGACCCAGAGAGGAATGATGTAACACATTTTCCAACAGAAGATATGTTCACTGAGGCAGGCTCCAAGTAAGTTTCTGGCAAAGTCAATCAAAATTCTGAAAACCATGAAAAACAACAGTCAAAGACCTTTTTTTTTTTTTTTTTTTTTTTTTTTTTTAAAAAAAAAAAAAAAAAAAAAAAAGAGGACGATAAATCTTTCACTGTGATATATCAAAATAA
>NW_008332097.1:1748270-1759557 GCF_000622305.1 Nannospalax galili
ATAGCATTACGAGGCTCCAGCCAGGTGGATACAGAATCTGCCTGCCCAGGGCCCAGTTCTCTGCCCTTAACTGAGTAGCCCCTGTTAATGATTAATTCCAAGATGTGTACTGTTTGAAGACGCCACCTACCATCGCTGCTTCCCCTGAGAACTACATCTGGTGAAGGTGTCTGCCTGGAGCGGGAGCCAAAAGAATCCAGGCTGTCGAAGGAGTCATCTCGGCCGTGGCGAGGAGGGGAGAGGGAATCGCTGCGCTCAGAGTCCCAGCAGTCAATGTAGCCACTGTCTCGGATACTGCGTTTAGGGCTCTCAATGTCATCGGTCTCCTGTCCCAAAATAAAACAAAAGAATTTCAGACATGACTACAAAACACATACAGGATCCAGTCTCCAAGTGGTCTCCAAAGATGCCTACATATCTGTCCAGAATAGAAAGGTCATAGCAGCTAACGGGACTGATGAGCATTGACCAGCGATTGGTCCTTTCTACAACCTTTCTCTATTGTATTCTCACAATTAGAAAACCATGCACAACATTAAAAAAAAAATCCCCAAGTAATTTACATTCCATAAATGTTTCTTTTAAAAAGCCAAGGAATTAAGAATAAAGGAACACAAAGTGTGGATTCCTAAAAATTCAATAATCACTGAAAACAAAGACAAAAACCTTAACCTTGACCTGTCTTTCGAGATCCATAACCGCATGTCTGTCCGGGACAAATCACTAGTCTAGTCCACAACTGCTTCTGGCCGTGCTAGCTGGCAAATGCAGGCAGCATCTGTTTCTGCAGCAGAATCAGAGCTGTAAAATCCTGGAGCCACATACTTCCATCTCCTGCTACCTTGGAGGGAAATTCCTGCTCTGAAAGGGAGCTGTCTTTCAGAGGCAAAAAGTTAAAAAAAAAGAAGAAAAAAAAAAAAAGCAATGAAAAATGTGCAAAATGCTTTTCCTGATGCCTCAGAAGAATCCAGGCATGCTCTCTCTCCCCGCCAGTTCTTGGCGCTGGGGGAGCTGCAGGCACTTGTGGCTGACCCACATGTTCAGAGCGGGAACAATGGCTGTCTTTGACAGCCTGTGATTATAAATTCTTTCCAGCACAAGCGGCACATACTAAAACACTGAAACTCCAGCAGAAGAAAGGTCAGTCAAAGCCATCCTCACCCTCGTCTTATAATAAAAGCCTTGTTCCCGCCAGTGCTTTAGCATTCATTACAATAGTCCAGGCTGACGAAAACAAAAATAACTCCAGTCACTCAAAGATAAACCAGCATTTAATATCCCCCAGACTGTCGCTAAAAAATCCGAACTGCGAATCACACTGGCAAAGGGATTCACTCTCATGGGCAGAGACTGGAATGTGGCCCTGTGGATTTCCCCGGATATACATGAAGGTCCCCTCTGCGTTCCTGACAGAATGGAAAAATAAATCAATATTCTCCAGGTTTGCAGTTTGCGAAGCTGGTCTAGACTGTCTGGGGTGCCCCTGGGAATCTGTGCCTTTGCAGGAAGTGTCTTTGCTGTTTCAATCAATTTGGGGGGGAATCCTCTGACACCCCCACAGTGGGGGGGTAGACATGGGGGCTGGAATTGATGTCATTTTACAAGGCACACACAGGTTTACCATCAGGAGAAGGGAGTAGACAAGGGGACGAGGGAAAAGCTGAGAGGAAAACCTTTCAGCCCCTATACCATTAATACCCCTGAAGAATAGGCTGTCAAATGCCTGGGCCAGTCCAGTGACACGACCCTCTGGAACGGGGGTGGGGGTGTGGGGGTGTGTGCAGAAATGTGAGTTGTGAGAATTAAGGTTGTTTACTTGCAGGTCAAAAGTTAATCAAGACTTGGAACAAAAGCCAGGACTGAGGAGCTGGAAAAAGACCTCATGACTCACTGAAAAATATAGACCTAAATTAGATAGGGATTCAAATTTAATTTCTTTGGGAATACAAGTTATTATTGTAAATTACTTCTCTAACAAATGTTTAAATATGAAGTTTATTTTTATTGAACACTTATATGTCTGGGTCATACGTTTTGTACATCACGTTATTCAATCCTCGCAACCACCCAGTGAGGTAGTTAGCACTGTCCTTATTGTACAGAAGAGAAAAATAAGAAGCAGAGTTACTTTAGCTAAGGTCACACAGTAAGTGGCATAGGTACTATCAGAGGGCTCTGCCTCCAAATACCAAAGAATAAGACATAAAAATATTCATCTTTGGGCACCAGTGAGATGGCTCAATGAGTAAAGGCACTTGTCAGCAAGCCTAACAACCTGGGTTGGATCACCTTTCACATAGTGGAAGGAGAGAACTAAGTCCTACAAGTTATCCTCTGACCTCTACACACATACTGTGGCATGTACACACACACACACACACACACACACACACAATTAAAAAAATTTTGATGTAGTTCTAACTTTACCATCAGCATGGGACACTGTGTCCTTATACTAAACATGATGCCAACTGGATTATGTGTCCTAGTTAATGCTGTTTATGACTAAATTTATCGAATTATAAATATTGCAAAAGAGATACGGGTTAGGGTTATGATTAAAAGTGTAGTCTCAGAAGCCAGACTGACTAGATTTAAATTTTGGCTTCATCCTTGCCAGTTGTACTATCTTAAGCAACTTATTTCACCTGATGGGCCATCATCTGTAAAATGGAGCTAGTAATACTACCTGACCCACACTGCTGCTGGAAATATCTTCATATATGGAAAGCATTCAGAACAGTGCATGATAAAGAATAAGAACTCTAAAAGTATCAGTGACGGTTTTAACTACTCTTTCTTCACTTGGGCATAAGCATTTTAATAAAGCATTATATAATACTTATACATTGAGTCAAGAGCACAGTTTTACACTCACGGATACTTTTCTCTCTCCTCTGTGTCTAGATGCCTTGCAAGGACAGTCAGGGAGTGGGGTCACTTGGTCACAGTGGGAAGTGACCAAGTGCTTACAAGCTGCTTCATGTAGCATTACAAAATGGAATTTTCAAGAAAACAGTATTAGAAAGATTTTCCTCAAAGCCCAAAGTCTCCCCCATACCTTCAAACCACAGGAAGAAAGTAAGTCTGTGCGTGTTCTTGGAGCCTCAGCAGCCTTCTTCCTGCTGCTCATGGGGATGATAAACATGAGTTTCCTATGTTCACCACTAAGCAGCAAGCCAAGAATGAAATTTGGCTTGAGTCCCCAACAGGGAACTGAATGGCACGGCCAGTTTGAAAAGTAAAAACCAGGTCACTGTAGCCATCCTTGGCCAGCTGGTCCCCCAGAGACCTTGAAGGTAAAGTGACAGGCTAGTTCTTCAGCCAGAAATAAAGATGTGGCCATGGCCATCCACAGGACATACCATTTTATTGGCTTCCATAAGAGTTGCCCCACTTTGGTTTTTTTCAGTCATCTCAAGTGAAGCTTTCGGAAAGGGTGGAAAATATAAACCAAGAAGCCCACAGACGGGCAAGTCTAAATCTCCTTTCATGAGGTCTAATTACATTGTCTGAGCCTTTCATCTTGAAGTCTGGTAGGGTTCTGTCTTCCACTGACTCTCTGAGAAAGGCAGGTAAGACTGAAATCAACCCATTGTGCTAATTGCTGGTTGTTCCGGTGGAAGTGGGTTAATGAAAGGGCAAGTACTGCTAGCTTCCATGAACTCTGGGGCTATTGCACTTATCCCACTTATCCCTCTTCTTCCTAGCCCCTTTGTGAAAGCTAATGGAAGCCAGCAAAGGCCTGTGGGTGACTGGCAGTATCCAAGAAACTCCAGGTGCCTGCTCTGTACCACTCAACATTTTTCTGCTTGCTGTGTGATTTATAAGGTAGCTGAGTGCCGCTCTAACATGTCTGAGGTTCTGCTTTTCCAACAGGATCATGTGTTACCCGCACATTACACTGGTTGTGGAAGTGATTCATTCTACTGATATTGTCTGGGCACCTTCTATGTATAGACATATTCAAGCCCTGGGGACACAATGTCAAAAAACCAACAACAACAATAACAAACAAACACCCTGACTGTAGGAATCTCATACTCTTAACAGAGAAGACAACAAATGCACAGAAAAACCTAAGTTTTTCTGGGTGATGAGTACCATGAAAACATGCAATGCAGGGGATTGAAGTTGATGACGAAAGCTATTTTGTCGTCCGTCATGTTCCCTCCTCTTTATCCCTTCTCCTGTCAATGCCTTCATCTCCAGAAACAGAACTGGGCTAGGCCAGCGGTGGTATTCCATACCCTGGTCACAGTGACTAGTGTAGGAACAGGGCAGCATATCCCTTGTAACTGTGCCTCAGGGGCCAGAAGAAGCACTCCCTTACTTTTCTGAGGAAGGAATGAGAAGCACCTTCCCTGGAAATGCTATGGGCCACATTGTCTTTATGAGGGATGACTGCCTACAGGAAGGGAAATGGATTCCAGGAGTGATGGGGAGCGATGAGAGAAAAACATGGAGGAAGAGCCCACATGGCTCACATCCTGAACCTCCACGGTCCCCTTCTATTTCAGCATTCTTGAGGAAAACCCTTTGTTTAGGCAGACAGTCCTTCCTTTGAGGGGCCTTTCCTGATACATCCCAGGCTCAGTGGCGGGGTACTGTTGCCATGTTTGCACAGACCCTTTTGTATACAGCAGCAACAACCATCTGTAAAGGCCTACTATGTGCAAAACTCTATACACATCACACACAGAGCAAGTACCCTATAGTTAATGATTTTTCACACACTTCCCAGTACAAAAATAATGTTTAAAATTTCTAGCTAGTCTCCTTCATGAAAAACAAAAGTTCAATTCCATATTTATTTCAGTTCATGTAAAGAAGATTCCAGTTGTCCCTCAATATATTTTATCTACTTCTTGTCTAGTAATAAATATCCACTACTTTTTAATTGAAATAAAGTCTACCTTTTATTCCACGTCTTTACTTACAGGTGGGTATGAATATGTGACTAAGCTCAAGCCAATGAGGTGTGAGTATGGGGTTGTTGTTGTTCTCTGTTTTTGTTTTTTTTTTTTTTTCCTGTTAGAACAGAACACTATAGGCTAAGTAATTTATAAAGAAAAGAAACTGACTTTTCATAGTTGTGGAGTCTGGTAAGTCCCATGTCAAGTGGAAAGAACCTTCATAATATGTCACAAGCCATATAGAATGTAAGTACAGTAGAGAGTTTACATTGATTATAGTAACAAGCTTCCTCTAGCAATAGCAGCATCAATTCATTTGCAAGGGTGTAGACCCCACAACCAAATCACCTTGAAAGGGACACTTCCCAAAACCATCACAGCAGTTACAGTCCAACATGAGCTTTTATGGAAGCCATTCAAACCACAGCAGGAGTGTAGCGTGTAGCATCCCAGAAGTGTGCTCAAAGACAACGCAGAACCCCTTCTGGTGGTTTGAATGAGAAATGTTAATTTCTCATGTATTTGAATATTCGGTCCCCAATTGGTGATGCTGTTTAGAGAGGTTTAGGAGGTTCAGCCTTGCTGGAGGAAGTATGTCATTAGTGGTGAGCTTTGAGAGTTCCTAGCCTGATCCCACTTCCGGTTTCATTCTCTACTTTCTATGTGTGCTATGAGCTCTCTGCTGAGGGAGGGAGAATCAGCTTTCTCTGGGAACTAGTTCCCCGAGAGGCTATCTAATTCTAAATGGACAGCCCTAAACACAGGTACACAGGAGCACCACTAAATGGACCCGGTGCCTTTTATATACAAATATCTATAAGTGTATGCCTATATAACAATGGTAATCAAAGAAGAGAACAAGAAATTGAGAGGGAGTTGGGGGACATGGGAGGAGTTGAAGGGGGACTGGGAGGGACGGAAATGATGCATTTTGACTCATGTATGATAGTCAAAAAAATAAAAACATTATTTGAAAAAATGTGAGCTCTCAGTTTTCAGCTGCCTCTATCATGCCTTCCCCACCATGATGGACTCTCCCTCTGGAATCATAAGTCAAAATAAACTCTCTTCCATAAGTTGCCTTAGTCATGATGGTATAACAGCAAGAGAGAGGTAACCAATACATCAAACTAGTACACACCTCCTTCTCTGTTTCTCCTTCCTCCTGACTTTAATGTGAGCCTGACAGTGAAAGTCTGAGCAGCTATCTTGAGCCAACAGGGAGAAGCCCTGGGCTGAGGATGTGGGTCCAGGGCACAGAAGAATCTGGGCTTTCTGGGATGGCAATTTGTGGCACTCCTAGCCCAGCCCTGGCCCGTTCACTCATGCCCAGATCTCATTTATATGGGTAGAAATAAATTTTTCTTTTCTTTCAGCTGTTATTTTGAGTTTTTGCATATTGCAGTTGAAGCCAATATGAAGTAAAAACATGAAAGAATATATATATCATACATAAACAAGTTCTAGTGTTTGGATAGCCCAGCAAATTTCAGGTCCTTTGGTCTCTACTGTGCATAGCTACGACATGGGAGTCCCACAGGTGGCCATGGTAGTGAGGAGTCATGCTTTGCCCAGCAGTGATAACCACTGCATCGTGTCCTGTGATGTCATCTACACTTATTCAAAACAGAAACAGCTGTTAACATCAGGCCACTTCAAGGCAGCTGAAGGAACTGTCTCAGTAGGAAGGGAAACTTGGAGAGCAGACCAAGTTCCTTCCAAATCCAGCAGGAGGCTGTAAGTTTTAAAAGATGACCCATCTATTATTACTATATCGAAACAACCATTTCCACTTTCCAAATCCAGACCGGAACTAACACAATGTGTTGTACTTACTGCAGGGGTAGGTTTGTTTTATGTCATGACCAACTGAAAGATCATTTTTTCTTCAGTGCTAGGGAACAAACCTAGGGCCTCATACATGTGAGGCAAGCATTCTACCTCTGAACTCCATCTCTAGTCCTGGGTTGTTTATTTATAAACACATTAGCCAGACTGGCTTTGGGTAAATGTAAAGACCACTGGCTTTAAGGAAAGGAGAACAGATTATTAGAAAGTTGGAGCAAATGCCTGCTTTTGGTATTAAAAGTTGTTAAGTTCTGAATGTCTTTTAAAAATTTTTTTAATTATAGTTATTTATACATTTGTGTGTTGCATGTGTATGTGTGTGTGTGGACACTCATGTGGAGGTCAGAAGACAACTCGTGGGAGACTGCTCTCTCCTTCCACTATGTGAGTTTGAGGGAGAGAACTCAGGATGCAGGGCTTGATGGTAGCACTTTCTGCTGGCCCTCTGACTGTCTTTCAGTGAGTCTCATTAATGGATTTCATTTGCAAGTTAGAGAAGCAAAAAGAGCTGGCCTCAATTATGTGTGCTCTAAGATGGCCTTAACCAAAATTCATGGATGCTAATTGCATGTAAGCCTTCCTCCTCACTGAGGATGCTTGTCAGAGCTTCTCCTAGGCAACACTATGAACTAACATTTTGTAGGAGTTAAATATATTGCTGAACCTTTGAAAGGAACAGGCAGGCAGGTACACACAAAGCATTCCAATGTTTCTTCAACAAATCCTACCTTCAGTCAATCTTTCCCACAAACAAATCAAGCTTTTAATGATATTCAAATATTTCATCAAATAAACACATCAAGCTTTTAAAAATGTTTTCTGACTTTCCAGGTCACTCAGATACAATGGCCATCAGTAACACACATCAGAAAGAATGTTTCCAACTTCTCAGATCCTGTCCAGGGTGGGTGCTGCGACAAGAACTTGGCTGGCATCACCTCACCCACACCAAGGCCTGAACAGTCTAACAAGAGGACCTTTAGGTAGAAAGTGCAGAGCAAGTGTTCATTTTTGTATAATAGTGCATTGAGCCATGAGCTCCTTGGCATATCAAGCCATATACCAACAGACTGGCTTTGCTCTTTTGAAATTAAAGCTGGATCGAGCACAGATCTTCCATTCACCAAAGGGCATAAGATATAAAAGTTGAAGAAGTATGAGACTCAGAAGATAAAGATGCTCTGGGAAAGATGAACAGCCTATATAGTTCCTCTACACAGAACAGCATCAATCTCAAAAAGAAGGAAATGTGCTGCTTTCCCACCTTGTCTAACATTACCTCGGGGGCTAAGGAAGAAAAGCCAAGTTACCTTTCGCATCTGAGCCAACAACCCTTCAAATTCCTTCAGGTTCAGCGTGGTTCCACTGTAGGACGCACAGCTGTTTGCAGCTTTCCCCAGCCAGTAGATGGTCACTAACACCTGTGGAACAAAACAATGCTCAAGAGTGGGAGAATGTGTCCTGATGAAAAATATTTCAACAGAGGAAGCAATAACGCTCCAGGAATAGGAAAGCAGGAAGGAGAGATGCTGAACACTGACTTGCAAAATCCACTGTACATGCCGCATCCATTAATTTAAGATCACAATAATAAGAACCCAACACTGTCTCAGTCAACACAGATATACAGTTCGGTAAAGACTCCTGCTTTAGGAAAAGGGAGGTTGTGAGAAAGTGATCTCTGTGAGAGGGGAAATAAATTCTCTAAAATAATATTCATATCAGGCAACATTTTTCCACTAACTCTTTGGAGTCTTTACTTAAACATGCAATGGAAGGGACTGTCAGTTATTTTTCAGACTGGTGCTTTCAGAGCTCCAGTTCCTACTTGTGTGTACAGAGGGTCTACTAGAAGGGATGGCAAGACTCCCAAAGGGGTGATAAAGGTCAACAAGTGCTTCCCGGCACAGGCTCAACACAACACGTCCAGCTGAAGTCAGAGCAGAGCAAAGCGACGCAATGCAGAGTCTGATCTGCAGAGCCCTGACTTCAAGTACAGTTACATTCCCATTGATCTAAGATGGGAAATGTTTAATTGATAACAAGCATGTCAAGGCTAAACAAATTGGGATATTTAAGAATGCCTATGAAGATTCAAAGGTCTGAAGAAATATTAATTTTATGCTCTTTCCAAAAGCTTGTCCACAAAAGCACAAACATTATTTACTTTGATTTTCCAAGAAAACCCATCAGGGGTTGGCTAAAGATTTGCTCCTTAGCTGAATTATAGGGACCTGAAACCCACACAAAGGCTCAGGCCGTTACTTTATTTTCACATTCTATCTTATTGCTTAAACTAATCTGGGAAGGACTTGATGTACTTCCTTCCTCGTGGTAGGCCAGAAAATGCTTTGGACAACGGGACATAGGTATACGGTTCCAGCTGGCCATGGGCCCAAAATATGGTTATGTGCGTCAGTGCTAGGATACGATTCAGTTTTCTACCTCTGTGGGAAACTTTTGCATCATGAATCCTTCAAAACTTCCAGAAGATCTTTTATTAACGGATTTCTTATGCATAAATTCCTAGAGAACAGACAATCCCGAATGTCAGGACATTAACTAGAACCATAAAATAACTGTGTGTTGACTGTAATCCCATCTGGGTTCACAAATGGAAAAGGCTAATGTTAGTGCTGACCCTGATCATTGTGCAGTTAAGAAAATGAATTGCATACAGATGCAAACACACATGTAACAGATGCAACAACATGCAAACAAACTTTCATTTGTTTATTGCTAGATTGAAGTCTTAACTGATTAGAGAGAAACTTCCAAATCCACTACTTTTAGTTTGATCACAGTTATTAACTATTTTATAAAAAAATACATATTCTGTTTCCTAAGAAAATATTCTATAACAGTTATTAGCTATTTTATCACACACACACACACACACACACACACACACACACACTTTTTCCTAAGAATCTTTCCAGTAGAGCCTATGAGATGCATTGAATTTAGTTGACCATTAAAGTCAAAAGTACACAGATATGGAAAGAGAAGTTAAAACACTTACATTTTTTAGTTTCCTGCTGTAATCAAGGCTCCTTGGTCAGGAAAGGAAAGGGAAACAACATTAGAACAGAAGTTACTGCGCTGTAGTCTTTCCTTAAAAACCTTTAAGACACATTTTCAACAAACAAATGGCAAAAGCAGAAGAATATTGCTCGCTTTTTAAGACCTGTGACTGCTGATTGCAGGCATGGAAAAATATACAGCAAACAAACTATAGGACAAGATTTGAACTGCACATTCAAAATTTTCTTCATACAAGTTCATTTACTGTAGGTCTGAAAACTCAGATAGATAGATCTGAAAATACATGTCTAGGAAGTAGTGTTATCCATATGTTTTTCTTTTCTACTCTGGATACAAATTAGAATGGGGAATTTGCAGTAAATGGGAAAATATGCATGCTATGTTCAAATATATGCACATGTGTTCTCAAATACATACAAATGTTTACTCCCAAACTACAAACAACAAAAGCTCTGAACATTTCCACAGTGAAATATAAGTGTCTCCAATGTTATTTCAAAGTTTTATGAACACACCAATAAATACATATTAGAAAACAAATGCTGTATTTCTTTTCTTCACAGTAACTTTAGCAAGGGGAGGGGGATATAAATTCTGTCATGTAAACTAGCCAAGGACTCAAAATATTTAGATCCTGATTTCTTGGTTCTAGCATATTCTAACTCACTACATATTAATAAGTAGGTGGGCAATTGATATTTGAGGGGCTAGAGAATGCTAGCAGCACACTGTGGAGAAGACCACAGGATCCGGGACTTCAAGTGAAAAAGAATCCTAGCACATGAAAGGCAGAGGCAGGTAGATCTCTGTGAGATCAAGGCCAGCCAGGTCTACATAGCGAGTTCCTGGCCAGGGGGACCCTATCTCAACCCCCAACCTACCACCAAAATAAAGAAAAAAGAGAGAAGCATTGGTCTAATTTGTATTTGACCAAGAAACTGTTTTCATATTTCTGACTTTAATAGAAAAAATGGTATGTTATTCTTTGCATAGATTTCTGCTAGGATTTTTTTTTTCTAGATCATTTTTAACAGCAAAAAGATGAAAAAAAGTCCAAAGAAGAAATAAATGCTTTTAGAAAAATAAGAATAGGAAACAGAATCCTTTTTCTGCATTGATGACAAAAGCTCATGGGCTGAAATTGTGACTGAGTGCTAAAACTCAGACTTGGCACGTAGTAGGAGCTCACAAAATATATACTGAATGATTTCCATGTAATCATCAATTACTTTGAAATATTTTCAAACTTTTAGAGAGACATCCCTCCCCACGAGCCTTCCACAGCCTCGCCATGGTTCTGTTGATTCCTTGGACTGGTCTTTGCTGTCTGTACACCCCTCTTCACGGGCTTTCATTTTCATCCGCCTTGTCTGGCATCCATTACAGGTAGAGTTCACTCAGTTACATAGCCAGTAATTATTTGCAGGTTTTTCCTCTTAAATTTTTTTCCTATTCATTACTCTCTCTTTTGGCCAAAA
>NW_008332097.1:1759619-1793231 GCF_000622305.1 Nannospalax galili
AAGTTAAGAAAAATTACCTACAATGAAAACTGAAGTGTTTTGCTTTTTTTCTAAGATAATTTCAGAAAAGCATTCACATTTTCTGTATAGGATTTACCCCTTGTCCCTTACCTCCCTCCCAGCTGATGTCATCGGGAGGCTCTGACTCTATCTGCTTAAGCCTCAGAGGGAAAACCCAGAGAATTACAACAGTGGTACTTTGATCTATCTTAGCTACAAAATCTATGTGTTAAAACCCCATTCCTGAAGAATACCTACATCACCTTCAAAAAAGTCATGAAGCAGATAGCTATTCCATGCACCATTCCTCACTAAAACAAGAAACAATCACTAAGTTTCCCAAATTCATTCATGGCACAATTTTAGTATAAATTCTTCATGCTTTTTAAAATATCAATATGCTGAAATAATCTTTCTACATAATGATTCTAAGTTCATCCTCCCCAATGCTGTGGATGGTTCCTCTCACCATACTGAAGCATGATCCTTCAACCTCACTGGGGTCTTTCCTTTTTGTTTTAAGCATCAAGAAGTTCTTCTTCCCTTGGGCTGGAGAGAAGGCTCAGTGGTTAAGAGCACTGACTGCTCTTCCAGAGGACCCAGGTTCAGTTCCTACCACCTACACGGTGGCTAACAATTGTCCATAACTCCAGATCCAGGGGATCCGACACCCTCTTCTATCCTCCATGGGCACTGCACAACATGGATGCACTTTACATACATACAGGCATAACACTCATACACATAAAATAATAATAAATAAAAGTATTTTTTAAAAAGAAGTTCCTCTTCCCGAGTCTTTTACTTGTTCTCTCTCTGCCCTGAACACCCTGGAGATCCTCCTTGACAGAGTCTTGGTTCTTTTTTTCAGCCCAGAGCTCTCAGCTGAAAGGTCCCCTCTGAGAGGCTATTCTGACCCCCCACTGGATGGACCACTGTCTTTCACATCTCACTATTTTATTTTCTTCTCAGCATTTATACTCCCTGTGGTTACTTTCCTAATTTGTTTCTAAGTTCTTGATAGTACAGCATAAATTCAGTTGAGCAGGGACCTTGGCTCTCTTGTTCCTGCGTTTCCTGCAGCAAGGAAAAGTATCTTTCACACAGTCGCTACTCAGTCAATATCTGCTGGATAGACGAAGGCAAGGGTTAGAGACATAAGGGCAGTGACAGAAAAGTACTGTCCAAAGAAAATTACTGTGCACAAGCGAGGAAGTTTTCAAAAGGAAAGAAAGTGATAACCATCAACAGGGAGGCAGATGAGAAGAGGATGAAGAATGGAAGGGAGGCAGGAGGCAGAGGAGAGAGAAGACAGAAGGAGGAAAGGCCAGAAGAATAGGAAAGAAGCTGCCATCATAAGGAAGGGCGTGTCCAGGTGTGAGCGCTAAGTGACCTTCCCCTGCATCTACCACCTCTGAATTTAGGTTTTTCTTTAGAAGTTAACTGCTCTGCTTCCCCAGGTCTACACTGAACAAGCTGTGCTTAGAGTCACAGTGGCAGAATAGTCACTCAGCTCCACTTTGTAGAAGAGACATGGCCCTGAAGCAAAGGTGTTGTGTCTAGGACACAGATCTAGGGAGCCCCAGAGCTGGCTCTACCCCGATTCCTGATGCCTAGTTTGTTGTAGATGAGCAATGGAGATGTTCTGAGTTTTTAATTTCTGAAAACCTCAGAATTCTGCTCTAGTAATTTACTGTTTAAAGGTGGCTTAAAAAAATGCAGGTGCAAGCACTGCCAGAGTGAACGTCCCTCTAAGCAGAGTGTGTGTGTGTGTCTGTGTGTGTGTGTGTGTGTGTGTGTGTGTGTGTGACTAATTACTACCTCTGACACCGCACAGTTGCTGTTGTTTCTGGTCACTTGCCACACAGGTGAAACTATAGATGTGAGATGCGGCAAAACCGCAAACGATTTCCTAAAATGAATAAGGATTTGTAGACGCTGGATTTAGACTCAGTAACAAATGGTGTATGTGATGAATAAGGTGAGGGTTACAATGGTTTCTATACTGAAAAATCTTAACTTTTATTTTATTTTTTTCACTTAAATCTGTTTTTCTCCATGAGAAATATTAAAGAATGACACACTAAAAACAGAGAAGTAATTGTAGATTATCAATCACGGCTCACTCCCTTGTTCTCAGTTAAGAATCATAAAATCTAATGTAAATTTCCCAAATTTATATCATTCAGTAGTTTCTATTTTCCCATTATCATTATCATCATCATCATGATCATCACCACCACCATCATCATCACTATTACTGAAACAAAAATTAGCAAATAGAATGGAATGAACCATTCTGAATTGTAGCTTCTTTCCCTTCTGTTTTTCCATGATAAAATGACCCCCAAATTACCAAATCATAGGTCCTGTCCACTCAATTCAGCTTACTGGTTTTGTTGTTGTTTGAGACAGGGTTTCTCTAGGTAGCTGTGACTTGTCTGGTACTGCGTTTTGCAGACCAGGCTGGCCTTAGTCTTGCAATGATCCTCCTGCTTCTGCCTCTGAGTGCTGGAATACAGTATATACCACCACACCACTTTCAGCTTATTTTTAGACAGTATTCATGCCAAATATCTTTTGATTAAGGTGGAAAACATTTTATAGGAAATCAGAAGCTCTTCAGAGTTCCTAAGCTACAGGAAAAGTCACTTTTGTCATCTCATAAGGACACATCTTCTCACCCTGTCACAAGCTATTTCTTTACACAGAAACTCAATTCTGTTCCAAGAATTCTTTGGCTCTAAATATAGCTCACTAAATAGATACAGTCAACAATGGTCAAAGGACCAATGATCCATCTCCAAAAAGCTTGATTACTGACAGAGAAAACAATTACAAATATTAACTAAGGAGCAAGTTCCAGCCACCTAATGTCTTTCCTGGATAATCAACAGAGTTCAATTTGTTTAGCTAGTTCACGATCTTCCAAACGCCTACTCAACTGCCCCATTGGAGCCTCTGTGTGTAAGACATACAATTTCTGTGCATATTTCTCTCCAATCTCTCTGTTAAGTTTTATGTCACATTTTTCTCTTGATCTTGTTCTATGTGCATGACTATTATATTTAAAAACATTAAGTTAAGTCAGAATCCAAGCTACTCACAGAATGCAGGCTAGTTTGGTGTCTTGTGAAAGCTTGCTTCTTACTTGTACATTTTTATTTTATTAGGTATAGCCAAATCTCTACCGCTTAGAATTTATAACATCCTTACAAACTGCAAATTAAACCATCAAGGGTTTCCCTTAAGCATAAATCATGCATTACTCACTTGACAGTGACCCTGTTGGACGTATCCTGGAGGTCACTGGGGTCAAAGAGTTGAGATTCTTTAAGGCCGAGCTCTTTACAACCTCTCAAGAATAAGATGATATTGTCCTGGAAAGAAGAAAAGAAATCCAAGTCTTGTTTTAGATTGTCTTTGTGAGCCAATTCCTCCTCGTTAATAGCGTAAATTGCTGTCAAGATGCCAACTATTATCCCTGCTAAAGTCACATCTAAATCATGGTGTGTCACATAACAAAATTATAGTTAGGAAATTCCAGAATAAACAGACACTTCAGACTTCCAAATCCATGACCATGCATTTTTTCCCCTTCAGCTTGACACATTTGTGAATAACCTACAAGTAAAATGCCACTGTGAAGAAGAACTTCACATCTTTGTGGGGAACTGTGTTTTTAAAAGTCAGATACTGCCCACTGCTTCAAATTTTCCCATGCCTTATTGCCTAGAACCTGGTATCAGTAGATATTTAAAAACAGAATGAGAACTGAGGAGATGGCTCAGTTGGTAAAGGGCTTGCTCTTCAAGCATGAGGACCTGAATTCAAATCCCTAGCACCACATAAAAAGGCAGGCGAGAGTGCCTGCCTATAACTTCGGCACTAGGAAGGTGGAGACGGGGATCCCCGGGGCTTGCTGGCCAGTTCATCTTGCCAGATTGGTGAACTCCCACTTCAGTAAGAGACTGTATAAAAAATTAAAGTGGAGTCAGGCATGGTAGCACACGCCTTTAATCCCAACACTCAGCAAACGCAGAGGCAGGTGGATTTCTGTGAGATCAAGCCAGCATCTCTACAAAGGGAGTTCCAGGCCAGCTGGGGCTATAGGAAGACCCTGTCAAAAAAAAAAATACAGTGGAGTGTGAACAAGGAAGATACTCAACATTGGCCTCTGGCCTCCACATGCATGTGTATGCATGTGCATGCGTACCTGTACACACAGATGCACACATGAACATATAATACATACAAAATTAAATACATATAAAATTTTTTAATAATAAAAAGGTTTTGTTGCCTAAGGTGTTCTCATCTTTGAGTTTTTCTAGTTAATTGATCTAAAACATATCCCTTATGAGTTGTATACCTTTTATACATTCATTATGGGTTTTGACTGACAATATCTTTTTAATGATATTGAATTAGCAGGAGGAGGAGGAGAGAAATCAAGTCCTTCCATATTCTGTCATGTCACATTTACCTCATTACCCACTCGACTATTTAGGGGGAGGAAGGTAAACAGTAAGTAGAGGGAATGTGGGAGGAGAGTTGGGGGTGGTGTAAGCACAAACTTTCATGGTATATATGCATGAAAATATCATGGTAAAACCCATTACTTTGTTTGATAACTAAAAAGTTAACAAAAATAAGAAATCTAGTCAGGTGTGGTAGCACATGCCTTTAATCCCAGCACTCAGGAGGCAGAGGCAAGCAGATCTCTGTGAGTTCAAGGCCAGCCTGGTCTACATAATGAGTTCCAAGAGAGCTGGGGCTACAGGGAGACCCTGTCTCAAAAAGACAAAAAAGAAAGGAAAAAAAAAGAGAAAGAAATCTAGGAAGGAAGGGGGGGGAAGAGGGGCAAGGAGAGCTTTTGAGAAATGCAAAGACCCTCCTGAAGGTGAACATCTCTCTAGCAGGTACAGATTTACTTCGAGGTGGCGGAGAGGCAGGCTCCATTGACAGTTCGACTGATAATTACAGAGGGCTCTGAAGAATCAATGAATGTTTCTGAAAGTTGTTGCAAATTATGGGTCATCCTTTGAGGACTCCAGGATAACTAGTCAGGAGGTTTATTAGCTCCAAATCTCTAATTGTCTTCTTCCTAAGAGACTTCTAAAGGTGGTTGGTGACTGACCCCATCAGTTTGTGAAAACTACGGGAAAGTCAGTTCCAGGAGCCACATCAATGAGAAACCCTCTAAATGCTGGAAGAAACTGCTGTCAACATCTGAACCGGGGATGCTGTAAACATCTCAACTGCGTTCATCCCAGTAGTTCAAAGGAAATGGAAAAGGTAGTATTTTTATTTATCTAGTATGTAGACAGGATGCTAAGACCCCCAAGAATCCCGCATCCAGATGTACACACCCTAGGTAATCTCCCCTGAATAAGTGAAACCTGTGGATATGAGGTTACAGTAGCACTCAACAAATGGCTCTGAGTTAACCAAGACAAAGAGTATCTGATTGGCACTGATATAATTAAGGGAGCTTTTAAACAGAAGGTGATATAAGCGTTCCTGCTGGCTCTGAGCTCCACAGCTGCAAAAGCTTGAATTCTGTTAAGTGCCAGGAACTTGGGACAGGCTTGGAGGACACCAAAGATCTCAGCCCCCCAACAGCATCTTGATTTCAGTCCTGGGATACTCTGAGCAAAAGGCCCTCCTTGTCTTGCCCTATCCAGCATCTGCTCTATAGATAATAAATGGGTGCTGTTCTAAAATGCTAGCTTTATGATAATTTTTAACGTAGGAATAAAAAATGAACACACTCAGACTCTAAAGATTAAAAGCAATAGCAGCAAGCTACTGACCTTTCCATGGCCCATAGTAATGGGCCCAACACTCTTCCAAGATCTGTATTTATTATATTAACACATTCAATCCCTGAACAACCTTATCCTCACCTGACAGATCTGAAGTACGGATCAATTAAACAGTTGTCCAAGATCACATAGTTAGTAAAAGATGCAGGCTACAAAACAATGTGGTTTGAGGAACCCAAGCTTGGAGTCTGAAGACAGAAGCAAAGAACAGTGGGGCTGTGGATGGCAGGGTTGACTACAGAGGTTCTCACAGATGGGGAAGGCAGGCTACGCGAAGTCAGGGGCTATAACTCTGAGAGATGTATGCCCAGGTGGCAGCTGGAAGGAAGAGTCAGCTAGGGATGAGGCTGGAGGGTGCTGACAGTGTGCAGAAGGGATTTAAGAGGCAGGAGATGGAAGACCAATAAGGAGGAACAGCAGCCCCTCTTCCCCCACTGAGAGGTCTTCATCCCAGCACATTTTCTTGTATGAAGCTCTAGACATTTTCAGGAGGCAGAATGCACCACCATTAATGAGTCCTGGGAATCCCCATGACCCGTTTCAGCCAACTGTGCGCCAGTCACAAAGGATCTGAAACTGTCCAGATCCTCACCAGTCTTTTCCTTAGTTACTTTCCACATTTTTAAATCACTGAATTTAGTAGTTCCTGCCTAACCCCTGAATTTTTATTTTCCCACCAATATATTAACTTTGTCTTAGGAATAAAGAAAAGGGAAACAAGAGGAGAAAACAATCTAGTCCTTGTAAAAGAGCCCAGATTTTTCCATTTGTACTTTGACAATCCTGCTATTTAATTAATTAGTTCATTCATTCATTCATTCATCTTATATTTTGAGATAGAGTCTTATTCTGTAGCCCAGTCTGGCCTTGAACTCATGATGATCCTTCTGCTTCAGCCTCTCAAGTGATGAGATTATAGGCATGAGCCACCATGCCTGGCCAGTGACTAAATTTAAATATATTTTAAAAATATCTTTCCTTTCAATAAAGTTATTTTGCCCCAATATTTCATTTACCATATGTGGAATAAATGATTTTGGATTCTTTTTCCTTTTTTTTCTTTTTCTGTTTAAAAAAATATTTTCTTTTTTAAATTTTGTGTGTATGAGTGTGTTGCCTGCATGCATGTAAGTGCATCCATTTCGTGCAATGCCTGATCAGAAGGAGGGGTTGGAGTCCCCTAGAACTGGAGTTATGGATGGTTGTTAGCCACCATGTGGGTTCTGGGAACTGAACCTGGGTCCTCTTCAAGAGCAGCCTGTGCTCTTAACTGCTGAGCCATTTCTCCAGACCCTTGGATTCTTTTTTGGTTCTCTTTTTCTCATCTACTTAAAAAAATTGTTTTGTTTTAATTTTTTCTTTTATGTGTATGCGTGTACTGCCTGCCTGTAAGTAAGTGCACCCATGTTGTGCAATGCCTGAGGAGGACAGAAGAGGCTGTCGAATCCTCTGGAACTGGAGTTACGGACAGTTGTTAGCTGCCATGTGGGTGCTGGGATTCGAACCCAGGTCTTCTGCAAGAACAGCCAGTTTTCTTAACTGCTGAGCCATCTCTCCAGCCCCTTCTCAGCTACTTCTGTCATCAGCACAAATATTTCTACTTGTCAGTGAAGCTGGGTCCCTCATATGCCCTCTTCTTCCTTGCTTCCAGATCTGTCCCCATTCTCAGAACACTTGTCTTTACTCAGTCCCCTGGCTCCAAATTGGACCACAGTGCTTCCCAGACAGCAAAACCCAGACTCCTTCTCCCTGGAATGTGGCTATTCCCAATGCAGTGGGAGAAGCACATGCAGATGCTTAATTGATACGTTTGTATAATGATTGGCTAAAAAAGTGAGTAGAAAAAAATTAATAAAAGGCATCATTATTCTTAGCACATTTATGACCATATATTATGTGAAAATTTCTATAATAGTTTTGGAAAATGTGAATGTATTTTGTCAATGAAACTCAAGGCTTAGTAGTGAATTCTTTTCACAAAGGTATCTACTTTAAAATCTTTTTTTTTTTTTTATTAGAAGAAGCATTTCATTACAACAGCATTAACCTATTCAATAACATTTTTCTGAGCTAGGGTACATCTCTTTCAAAATTGGCTGTACATTTTTAGGTTTACAGATGAATTATTATGCTTATACAATCTTTTACTCATTATAAACTCTATAAGACATAAAATTAAATGAGGTTTTAACGTTTAAAAAAGATCTCCACTTCGTTGTTAAAATACACAGTTTCATACAGTACTTTAAAATTTTAATTACTAAAGTCAAGAAAGCACGTTCAAGATCAGTGAAGGCTTTAGCAAGGAGACTATTTTGGTGAGCTAGGTAAAGTATTTATAATACAAAGAAAGCATTTGTAGCCTGTGTACATTGAGCATTTACCCTGTGGTTGGTCTATTCTAAGCACGTGTAAGGATTATCTTTTATCCTCCCACTGTTGTCTCTATTGGACAGATGAGCAGTTGAGGCACAGAGCATTTACATATCCTACCCAATCGATCAGCTGAGCCCACCTCCTAGCTAACACATCACAGACAGAAATGAGGTTTCTCCACGCTGAGGACTCTAAACCCACAAAATAGCAATTCTCATTCCCACATCTCCATTTTCTAGGTGTTCATTTTTATTTGACCAACCTGAAACTTTCAACTCTCTCTCTCTCTCTCTCTCTCTCTCTCTCTCTCTCTCTCTCCTTTGCCTCCTTAATTCTCTTGAGTTTTCTTTCCCACAAATTTTTCACCAGAACACACATACACACACACACACACACACACACACACACACACACGGCCTTTAAAGACACCACTAGCTCTCTCTCACCCTTGAACAATCTTTAGGATG
Organism: Nannospalax galili; assembly: GCF_000622305.1. NCBI lineage: Eukaryota > Metazoa > Chordata > Mammalia > Rodentia > Spalacidae > Nannospalax > Nannospalax galili. Next base: position 1,768,291 of record NW_008332097.1, read on the forward strand.
TCATAATCAGAAAAGGTCATCCCTCCATTGTAAGTCCACATTTCAGAAGAGTAAACACACTTCAGAAGAGTAAACACGGAAGAAAGCAAGTCCCAACCAGAACAATGACTAGTGCAGATGCCCCGGTGGGTCTCCAGGGATGCGTTAAAGTATCTTTTGGATTGAAGCTAAGTGCATCTTGCCTAGAGGAAAGTGAAGGATGTGTGTTGGTACTTTCTCTAGGAACTAACAGAGACCATAACAAAGGACAAGCCCCTGACTTCCAGGTAGTCCCATGTGACTGTGGCATCCCAGATTGTCAGCACAAACAAAGGGGTGCTTTTGTATGCTGATTCCCAGATGCACACATGCACCCTGGAACACTGCATGCTATTCAGCACACAGTCTACAACTCACAAGCTTTGTGTGGAAGCCAGCAGGAACAATTTGGGCTGGAAGATTTAAATAACTGCAGGTCTGTTTCCAGCTCCTTGCTGTAACCTAATGATGCTGGAAGAGAGCCAGCCTCCAGTCAGGAGCATAGCCAGAAGGAAGAGCCATCCAGCCAAGACCTCACATGGCCAGCCTCTGGAGCAGGAGAGAAGGACCATCCGTTTAATTACACAGCACGCATGACACACATTCTCATCTGCCTTTTTTGCACAGAGATGTCTCCACAGTTTTTTAAAAAAAAATATTTTATTTATTACTTTTATTTTATGTGTATGCATGTATTGCCTGCATGGAGGTGAGTGCACCTGTGTCGTGCAATGCCCACGGAAGACAGAAGAGGCTGTCGGATCCCCTAGAACTGGAGTTATAGACAGTTGTTAGCTGCCATGTGAATGCTGGGATTCGAACCCGGGTCTTCTGCAAGAACAGTCAGTGTTCTTAACCTCTGAGCCATCTCTCCAGCCCCACAGTTTTAATTTCACGGAAAGCCTCACATCTTAGTATTTCAAGTTGAGGGCCAAACAATTTAACATTCTCAATCCCAAGGAAGAAGTGGGAGACCCAGATTTACTATATGACTATAAAATGTAGTTCTGGGGCTATTCTGCGGCCATTGCACGACACGGGTGCACTTACCTACATGCAGGCAATACACACATACACATAAAATAAAAACAATAAACTTAAAAAAAATGTAGTTCTTACTAACACAGAGCTAACAAACCCACTACGAGTTAGTAACATTTATTAGTGCTTTTAAGGAGCATTTCAAAATGAAAATCATTTTCATGAAGAAAACCTGATGATTAAGGAGACATGGTGGCCAAATGCAATGAGCCTTGACTGGACCCCTAGATTCTAGAAGGAAATATAAATAAGGCTATGAAGTCAAATTAAATATAGACAGAATATTGACTGTAATTTTCTTAGGTATGATAATGGTGATAGAGCTATGTCAAAGAATGCCTTAAATTTAAGTACACATTTGAACTATTTAGGGGTGAGTTATATCTGTAATATAACTTCCAAATGGCTCAAGTAAAAATGTATGCCCATATCTGTGCACACACATCTCTCTTAAAACATGGAAAGAAGGAAGAAAGGAGAACAGAAGATAGAAATGGAGAGGAGGGAGGAAGAGAGGGAGAGAGAGAGACTGTGCGTGTTTTTCTGTGTGTAGATAGAGATAAAAGGCAAATGGCAAAGTATTAAGAATTGGAGCATGCATACAGGGGCCAGTAAATGTTTTCTGGAAAGGGTCACATCATGAATGTCTTAGGCCTTGGGGTCCACATAGTAGCCTCTGGAGAGATGGCTCAGCGATTAAGAACACTGGTTGTTCTTGCAGAAGACCAGGGTTTGTATCCCAGCACCCACATGGCAGCTAACAACTGTCTATAACTCTAGTTCCAGGGGATCTGACCACCTCTTCTGACCTCTGTGGGCATTGCACAACACAGGTGCACTCACCTACATGCAGGCAATACATGCATATACATAAAACAGAAATAATAAATAAAATATTAAAAAAATAACTCAACACTGGGGCTGGAGAGATAGCTCAGTGGTTAAGAGCACTGGCTGCTTTTGCAGAGGACCCAGGTTTAGTTCCCACAACCTACATGGCAGGTAACATTCAGCTATTCACACCAGCATTCCAACACTTTTCCTTGAAAAAAATTTTTTACCAGAAAATAAGTAGGAAAAGCTTAAATTTATAAAAATAGATACAGCTAGGGAACTTTGGGACTCTGCAAAATTCAAGACAAGATCACTGTCACCTTCTAGTGGATCACTGTAAAGCCTCTGAGGTCATGTTTAGGTGCTACTGATGGAAAGCTGGTTCTGGATGACTGGAAAGTCCTGGAACATGAGTCTCAAATCAACATGGAGGCAGAGCACAAATTTCCCGAAAGAGCCCATTTTGCACATGTATGCACTGGTGCCACATATGAGTGGGTGCCTGTGGAGGCCAGAAGAGGATATCAGATCCCCTAGAGATGGGATTATAGGCAGTTGTGAGCTACCTGATATGGGTATTGGGAACTGACCTCTGGCCCTCCATAAGAGCATCAAGTGCTCTTAGCCTCAGAGCCATGTCGACACATTAGGCTAATAATACATGGATTTACACCACTGTTTTTATAACTATCATGCATCAAATTCTCCTTGGTTAGGCCCTGATGGTCTCACAGGTCACTGATTTGTGGGCCTTGCCAGTGAATGAGCATGTTCTCCAGGACCATGATGGAGACCTGACCTGATCTCCCTCCTGGCACCTCTTGCTCTGAAGTGTGTGTGTGTGTGTGTGTGTGTGTGTGTGTGTGTGTGTGTGTGTATCTTTTATCCTCTCACTCCAAAAGGAGGGAATGGCCTAGCCCAAGATAGCATCCAACCTGAGTGTGGTATTGTCTCTGGAAGGCAGTATGTGCTTAATAAATATTTATGTATAATGTACCAGGTAGTCTTCTAGGTACTTTAAACTATGAATGATACAACATATTCCTTCATCTTCATGATCCATCAAATATTTAGATTTGTTTGAAATCCACACAAACAGGGGCTGGAGAGATGGTTGAATGGGTAAAAGCACTTGTTGCCAAGCCTGATGACCTGGTTCAATCCCCAGGACCCACAAGGTGGAAAGAGAGAACTGACTCCTGCAAGTTGTCCTCTGACCTGCACACACATGCATGTGCACACACACATAATTAAATGTAATAAAAACTCAAATTTCACATAAATAGAGGTCCAGCATCAAATCAGACAATGGAAGTGATAGCAGAAACACATCAAGGAAGATTTCATACTAGCTTTGGAGTCAGAAGATTTCAGCTAGAATCTCAGCCTTGTCTGTGCTCCAGCTGTGTCTGACCTTCACATTTCTAATCTGTAAGGGGAGAGACACTATCAATCTTGCAGAGATGGATGTCAGAATTAAGGAAGTACACTGAAAGTACAGCCCTCTGTCTGGTACATTCCAGGCACTCCTCACAGTAGCTCCCCACTGACCTGCAGGCTTGCTTTCCACGGTTTCAATTATCTCCATGGGCAACTACAGTCTGAAAATATTAAATGGAAAATTCAAGAAATAAACAATTCACAAGTTTTAAATCACATGCTCTTCTGAGTAATGTGATGAAGTGTGTTATACCGTGCTACGCTGTCCTACCCAGGATGTGAGTCATTCCTTTGTCCAGCGTACCCTTGCTCTATATACTGTCTACCTGCTAGTTATTCCACAGCCGTCTTAGTTATCAGATCAACTGTAGGGCCACCATAGTACCTATGTTTGAGTAATCTTAATTAATGATGGCCCTCTAAGCACAAGAGAAGTAGTATTGTCAATTTCATTATAATATATTTGCCTTTTTTTTTTTGAGATAGGGTTTCCCTATAGCCCCAGCTGGCCTGGAACTTCCTATATAGACCAAGCTGACCTTGATCTTACAGAAATCCACCTGCATCTGCATCTAGAGTGTCAGCCATATTATAATTACTTTATCATTAAAATTATTTTATTATTGTTAATCAGTGTGATGGTTTGAATGAGAATGTCCCACATAAGCTTTGAGTATTTAAATACTTTGGTCCCAGTTGGTGGCACTGTGTGCAGAGGTTTAGCAGTTGTGGCCTTGCTGGAGGAAGCATGTTACTGGGGGATGGCTTTGAGAGTATATAGCTTGTCCATTTCCAGTTTGTCTCTTTCTGCTTCCTGTGCCTGCTTGAAGATGTGAGCACTCAGCTTTCTGCTCTGGCTGCCTCCTGCCATGCTGTCTCATCTTGATGGATTCATCCTTCTGGAACTATTGGTCAAATAAATTTTTCCTTCTATAAAATGCCTTGGTCATAGTGTTTGATCTCAGTAACAGAAAAGTAATTAACAAAATCTTTTACTATGTTGAATTTACATAGTAAATTTTTCATAGGTATGTATATGTACTAGTTACTTTTGTATCACTGTGATAGAATGCCTGACAGAGCAACTTAAAGGAGAAGAGATTTATTTTGGCTTCTGGTTTCAGAGGGCTCAACCCATACTGGTGGAAAAAGCACAGGGTTCATAATGGCAGGAGTGTGTGGTGGAGGATGTTCATATTATAGTGGGCCAGGAAGCAGAGAGTAAGACTGAGCCAGAGGCAGGGCTATAACTTTCAAAGGCCTTCCTCCTACTGACTTTCTTCCATCAGTTGGGTCCCACATCCCAAATGTTCCAAGCCTCCTGAAAGAGTATCACCAGCTAGGTGACAACTGGTCAAAACATGAACTTCTGGGGAACATTTTAGATTCAACTGTAACAGTACATATGGGGGTAGGGACATAGTAGAGATAGGGCTTGGTACTATCCAAGGTTTTAGGCATCTGTTGAAGGAGAGGCCTTAGAATGTATCCCCTGCAGATAAGGGAGGTCTCTGTATAAGGAAGGTATCATTAGTATAACCTTGTCTACTCAGGTCAAGAAAGACTATGGAAGATAGGATGAAGAACAACTTATCCATCTATGAAAGAAGAAACACATGTGTATAGCCATTGTCAGTGACACAGGAGATTAAAAACAACAACAAAGCAGCTGTTGCTTATGTGCTCACTGCTAACAACCAATCTGCTTATCTTCTACAGCCTTAAACTTAGAAGCCCACTAACATTCAGAGTCATCATTTGTAATTATTATACAGAAACAAATCCTTGCACAATAGTTCCAAATTCAGTCCAGAAAAGCCTCCTTGATTCAAAGTGTACATGAAGGGGCTACTAATTACATGATGGAGAAAAACCCTTTGTGGGAGGACATACTCTGAAAAGTCCAATGCTCATTCCTTCTGGCCACAGTGGATCAAGGATTCTAGCAGCCTCAGTCCACAGAGGAGACTTCCTTTGTCCTTAACAGTGCTTCAGGACAGAGGGGCAGGAATGACAGGGTCAGCAAGGCACTCCAATGGAGTCCCCAAGGTGCCCCACTGCCTCATCCAAAGCTTTCCTCATTCTCTTTTTCAGAAAGCAAACAAAGAACTGCCTGCTACCTTAGGCTTTCCTAAGCTGTCATTTCTATCTGGAACGGGAGGATTCTCTGTCTCTTTGATCTACCATAGAGGGAAAGCAGCTTTCTGGCCATGAGGCATATACCCAGTCATTGATGGTGTTCCATGGAAGCTACATAGGATCCAGTGGATTTCTCTCAGTGGGGGAACACTCACTTTCCTTGACTTTATTTCTTTTATGCCAGTAAAGAAAGATCAACATGGTGGCAGATTTGCAGTTGGCAGAAAAAAAATATATACATTTGGGTTTCGAACAAACCTATACACCTCTATTGCCAGGTATTTAAAAAATATATAAAGCATCCGTGAAATTTTCAGGTTCTGCAAATGAAAAGACTAAATGGAAAATGCTAAAATATAAACTGAAACTATGGTGAATTTATTGTTTTAACACATTTCCTAGAATACATATTTTCTATAAAACCTTAACAAGGATTAGGATACCTCAGAAATATTTGGAAGTCTATCAGAAAAGACTCAGATCATGATAAAAGATCAATAACCAAGATTAATATTACTTTTCTAGTCTATCTTATAAAGCATTTTAAAATGTAGTTTTTGTTAGGTTTTCTATATGCAAAGCAACTCCCTTTAACACAAATGCAATTAAGAAGTTCAAAACTTAAGGAATACATTACCAAAACATCTCCAGGAACTTACTCCATAATTAATAGAACCTGCCGTGTTCATAGTTACTGCCCAACCTGTATGGGTTCCAGTCAGACTCCTGGAATTGGCTGGGTTCCAACAACAACCAGCACTTGCCAGACGGTCAACAGCTTTTTATTTGCCAGGAGCACTTAATGAGGATACCAGCTCTTCCACCAGAGGAAAGAGCAACTCACCGTGTCCGGGGGGATTTTAGGGGGAGGTGAACCAGAAGGTATCAGCTGGAAGGTTCTTGAAATAAAGAAAAAAAAAGGGTGAGAAATGACCAAAAGAATGGTAGATTGCAGAAGAAAGGATAGAAAGTTGGGAGGGAAAGAAAGGTAAGAGTTGAAAGGTTGATGGGTCTGTGAGCATCCCTCTGACAATCTGGATGCCTGTCTGAGAATCTCTAGGCAGTGGGGTACATAGACCAGTTCGTGTGGAGTCCTGGAACCTTACCTGCATCATGGGAGAATATTCAGGGATCAGTGGGAGTGACTCACTGGGTCAGGGAGAGGGTCTGTGTAAGAGGCTCTTCCAAGATCTTGGGGAGAACTAACCCAGAAACAAGAGGAGGAAAAATGGGGAGGACGAGAGCTTGGTAGTTGGATGGCTCTGAGAATCGATGATGCAGTGGCAGCGATTTTAGGTGATGCCGAAGTTTGCAGCCATTGAGATCATCTTAAGGAACAAGAAGAGGAGGGCTATGAGAAAGGGACAGGATCAAATTTGGAACAACCTCTACTCTCAGGGCCACAGCTCCTTGGGAACTTCTGTTAGGTCTGAAGTTGAGCAGTGAGGCTATTGCACAATATGAGGGTTTGGGAGTCCACTGCACATGTATTACACAATATGAGGGGAGAGAAAAGATCATTTCCGGGAGAGCTCAGAGAACAAGAGATAGACCACAACGGAACTATCCAGAATGCTGACATTTAAAGGAGGACTAGGAGGAGGAGTCCCTGTGCCTAAGAGCAGGAAGTAAGGAGGAAAAAGACCAAGGAAACTAGTACCAGAGGGGCCCGCAGCACCATGCGTCAAGTGCCAGCTGCTGCAACATTCCTTCAAGGATTCAACTCTGTCACTTCCTGGCTGGATAACCCTGGGTGAGGTGCTTGACCCTTCTGCCTCAGTTTCTCTTCTAAAAGTCCAAGGCATTACAATGCCCTCCTAAGTTCCATAGGTTTGTTTCCTCTCTGATAACATCTCCTGGTTCTCCCTCTCCCTCGAGTCACTGTGGCCAGGCACAAGGCCTCACTGGTCTTCAAACATGCCAGGTAGGGCCCTGCCAGGGACTTGGAAGTGCTGCTTTCCCACTACTTTTTAGCCTAGATATCACCTAGAATAGTATCTGGTATATGATTACTAAGCACTCAATAAAAATGTGTAGGATATATGAACAGAAGAATGGGACAGTCATAACATGCCAAAACTGTTGTATGGAGTTAAATAAGAAAAAAATATATGTCACACACTTCGAATAGAAATTTTTGACACATAGCAATAATCTAAAAAGTGGTTTCCACAATTATACTTATTTTTATTTTTTTGGGTAGAAACTGTTTGAACATCAGTGAATGAATTTTCTTATTCGAAGCAAATTAATGATTTTTAGAGAATTTCAGGGGAACAATGGGGTAAAAATTAGGTCAGTGAAGAAGTCGATGTAGAATAAAAGCAGTAAGGCAAACTTAGAGAGACACTTTGGGGACATTCATCTGAGAAGAGATGCTTTAGTACAGTGGGAGGGGAAGATCAACAGAAGGCTGGCTGAATGTCTCCTTGGAGAGGCACCCTTGTGGCCCTCCCGGATCAGCAATGTTACCAGCCTCCTGAGCAAGTCACACCCCATCTAAAGTCTGAGCCACTGGCTGTTCACCACAATGCCCTGCTACCCTTCCCACGATCTCCTCCATATTCATGGAAGACTCTGGCCACCAGACCTCACCACCCAATGCAGTTAGCATTTCAGGTGTCTTTCCCTTGGGACAACCCGCCTATCCAGTTATTGGGTTTTTTCAATTCCTGTCATCCCTACTTACACTCTCCATCTCCAGATCACCGCCACCCAGCCCTGCCTGAGGTTTCTGAAGGACACCTTCCTCCTTGACTGCAGCTCCCTGCTTCCAGGTTTCTCATGCTTTCTCTCCCACAACACCTCGTCTTCGCCCTCTGCTCATGTCCCTCTCCTCATAGTGCTGTTTCCGTCAGGATCCAGTCTTGACCAGTGTGTCTGTTCTACCCCACTGCCTGTCTCCAGTGTTCTCACTCCTCTGTCCTTACAATAGGGAGCAAAGAGTAGAGAAAATAAATAGTGCAAGTGTAATAGCTAGGGTTGGAAGCTAACCTAACACTCTCTACTTGAAGAGGAACCAGTCACAGGTCTATATGGAAAGATATTGGCTAGAATAACACTCCTGGCCCCTCATCCTCCTCCCAAGTTGCTTCAGGAGAAGAAATAGCACACACACCCAGCTTAGCTAGTTAAGGGTGTCCTTTCCATGGTATACAGCCTGTGTGTAGGGCACGTGTCTCGTTTGTCTCTACCATCTGGTTGGGACCTCTCTGTGGGGGATGCTGTGGATGTCCAGCTATGGCAAGAATGGATGGCTGGGTTTGTTTAATTCAGGAGTGAAGATCAGCAAATCCACTTGCCTACAGCTCCAAATCTATGCTTCAGGGAAGCGGCATTGATATTCTGTTCTCTGTCTGACTCCTGTGATTATATGAAGGGGAGAAAGGAGCAACTCTTGACAGCTCTAAGCCCCGAGCACTCAGCTCTCAGTGCTACTAGACACAATGGAGCTGATACTGGATCTGGAGGTGCAACGGAAACCTGAGCTTCCACTCCACGGGCCCATTAGGCATACATGGTAATCTTAGGCATCTCTGGTCACTCCCTCCCCCTCTTTGAAGAGGCTTTCCTAGGCCTTCTGCCTCCATGCTCTCCAGTCTCTGTCATCGTTCACTATCTTCTCTCACCAATGACATTAGTCCCCAAGAGTTAAATCCCCTCACTTCAAGTTCTGTATCCAAAAAACATTTTATTAAGAAAAAATAAAGTGGGATACACTAAGGCATTTTCAAATAATCTGAATTAGTTCATCAGTAGGAGCAGAATGTGCACCTTGGTCAGAGTCAGAAGTTCTGCTATATCAGCTTGATTTAATTTCAAATATTTAAATTCAAAGAAATTGGCATATGTACTGGGTGAAAGGTACCCTGGGTGGGCAGAATGCATCATGGAAGTTGGATGCTTATTTGCAAATGAGAGAAGCCCAGAAGAAATAAACATATGTTGGATTGCAGAGTCTAGTACAGTCCAGCCTCAGGAGCACTCACCCGACTGGGAAGTACAGGTAACAGTAGTCTCTCCCTGGGGACCTGCTGTGACTTGGGGGGGGCGGGTTACAAGGTAGGCTGGAAGTGGCCACACAGGTGACCCTGTGAGCAGCAGAAAACCAGGCTCTAGCACTTTGTTCTACTAGAAGCCCCTAGTGCCCAAGTTTCACTACCAAAGTTGTCCCTCCCTGAGGGCCCACTCTTTTTCTCACTTGCATTGAAAAGAATCCCAGGAAAATATCCCTCTTGGCTTGCATAGCGTCAAATTCTCTCCCAAAGTGGCTAAAGACATTGGGTAGAAGAGATCATGAATCCTTTCAATAGATGAAGTGGAAAAGCAGGAGACAACTGCTTCCTAGAGGAGAATGTGACTCCTTGGGGTAGGAGGGCCCTGGGCTCAGGAATACTTCACTTCACTCACAAAGTGGGTCAACAGCTGGGTTTTTCTCTTTAAATTCTGTTCTCAAAGAGCAGAACAGCAGATGATTAATGCTATTTAAATTTTATCAAACATAGCTGGTCAAACTTACGGTTTTCTTTTTAAAGATATTCTTTCGAAAAACTCAATCTACAACAAAGTTGTAATGCTGTCTCAATTTCCCAAACAGTCAAAATGCTACAAAACGAAACATTAACTGTGTTTGCTAGAGCTTTGTCAAGCACGGTTCCTCACCGTGGAACAATTAGAACCTAATTCTTCTCCCCTGTGGGGCAAACAGAGAGCCCCCAAAACTCAGACTCCCTTGCCTTTGGCATTTTGGTTTGGTCTGTCTTTCTGGATTCCTGCCTATGGCCACCCTTTTATCTCCTCTTACAGACTTGACACACAAGTCTCCCTGCAGGTCAGTACCACAGTGCTATCTCAGGAGAACTGGGAGTCCAGACAATCAGGAAATCAGGATTGATTCCAAGGAATCTATTCCTCTAAAAAAGGACTGGCCTAATTCCTAAACTATTTAAATTAATCCTAAAACTCAACATAAACATTAAAATGTTATATTGCCAAACTGTTTCCCAATATATTTCACTAATTGTGCTTTGGGAATTGAATGAAAAATAGTCTTCACTTGCATTAGAATAAAAGTGCTTAAATCACCTGTCACAGGCTATTAAGTAATACTCATGTATTTGACATGGAAAGTAGGATCAAGAACACTGATAAAATATGGCACATGGATGACTGTGGATTTGCTATAGTTCATGATAAACGCAGAACTGAAAAAAGCTTAGAGAAACTTTAAAACAATTCAGCATTGTAATCGCATCTAACTGTGGGATCACAAGATTCATCTTACTTACCAGGGGATACATCAAATGGATGTTTTCTAACCTACACAAGCCATCCATCGTGCCCAGCTGTGCAACTGATGGAAGTGGAATCACCAATCAGTGTACTCTGGATTAGCAACCACAGTAAAAGGCAAACCCAAACACAATGAAATACCATTTCATATTCATTAGAATGGCTGTTATTTAAAAATATGCAAAAATAAGTATCGGTAAAAATGTGGACACAGGAGGTGCTGTGCATTGAGGGTGGGAATGTAAAATGGTACAGCTGCTATGAAAAAAGAAACCAGTAGTTCTTCAAAAAGTCGAATATAGAACTGTAACATGACCTAATAGTTTCACTTCTAAACATATACTGGAGGACTAGAAAGGAAGGATTCAAACAGTGATGTCTATCAGCAGATACAAGGGCAAAGAGAATGTGTGTGCACATGCAAGAGAATGCTATTTAGTGTTAAAAAGGAGTAAAATTCCACATGCTCCAACAGTGGGCATTAAGATGGAATAAGTCAACACAAAAGGACAGATACTATAAGACTCTGCTTATATGAGGTACCTGGAGCTGTGGAATTCAAAAGAACAGAGAGTAAGACAGAGGTGATCAGGGTCTGAGGGAGAGGAGGACTATGGAAAATGACCGTTTAATGAGGACAGAGTTTCAGTCTGTGATGATGAAGAAAATTCTGAAAATGGTGCCAAACACTAAATGACTGTATTATCCTGAATTTTCGTGCTATGACTTAATTTTCAACATAAGGGTATTTGGAGGAGGGACCTTTGGGAGGTGAGGTGAGTAGGTCATGAGGTAGGCCTCACGTAAATGGATTTGGGTATAAAGGTCATTCCAGAGACTATCCCTAGCCCCTTCACCTTGTGAGGTTGCAGAATGAAGATGACCAGCTATGAACCAAGAGGCAGGCTCTTACCAGACACCAAATCTGCACAAACCTTAATATTAGACTTCCCAGCCTCCAGAATCATGAGAAATAAATGTCTGCTGTTCATAAGTCACCCAGTTTATAGTGCTTTGTTATAGCATCTTGGTGAACTAGACAAACGGATAGCAGTGTGTCACTGAATTGTACATCTAAAAAAAATTTGTGCCGGGCATGGTGGCGCATGCCTTTAATCCCAGTACTCGGGAGGCAGAGGCAGGCAGATCTCTGTGAGTTCAAGGCCAGCCTGGTCTACATAGTGAGTTCCAGGACAGCTGGGGCTACAGGGAGACTCTGTCTCAAAAAGACCAAAAAAAATTGTATTATATATTGTGATATGGAAAGAAGGAAGGAAAGAAAGGATAGAAGAAAGGGAGGAAAGAGAAGAGAGGAGGGGAGGGGAGGGGAGGGGAGGGGAGAGGGAAAATGCCATCACCAGCAACCAAACTTGTTCCTCAGCATCACATCATCCAGTCCTGGAGTATATGACCTGGGAGACCATGGATGAAATTAAGTGGGAACCTTTTCATGTCATAAAATGCAGTTTTTGAAACACTGGTTCGGGCGAATGGCTAGAACACCATTCAAACCTTCATATGATATTCAAACCAGACTGAACTCATCATCACTTCTCTGTCATGGGCTGTATTCTGAACCTGTCCTTCTCTCAGTTCCTCCACTGGGGATGCCAAGTCTGAAGCATGCAAGGCTCCCAGGAGTGTGATAGCCAGGGGCCTGATTCATCCCTGCCTCCTTCAAGCTTCACAAGAAAGGATGGATTTCACACTTGTCTCTCTAGGGCTGTAAGCTGAGTCAAGGATTTACTGGTTAGTGGTGACCCCAGGAACAAAGTCCTTCATGGTCTGGGTCAGGCATATGGATGACATTAGAAAAAGAAACAAGCTTTGAGAGTGTGCAGTGCAGAAGCCATACCGACAGATCCAAATACTGTTGCCCCTGTCACATTTATGGGTCACAACCTCTCCACTGAGAAGGCTAAAACCCAGCAAGAAAGGAAATACCACAAAGTAAGAAGTCATAGCAAACTTTTCACTCATCAGAGATTGTGACCTGAAGTCATTTTAGTACTTAAAATTTTCAGCTGGAGAAAAAAGTTCACTTCAAATGTTCTGCTAATATTTAAATATTAGAGAAAGGAGGAACTCAAAGGGTGGAGGAAAAAAGGAGTCTGGTGGAAATATCACTACTCCTTTTATTCTTTCAAGTCTATCAAGTTCTTAACTGAAATTGGGGCTGCCTTCATTATTGTATTTTTTTCTAAGTAATTCAAAAAAGGTGCAGAGAAGACACTGTCTTCAGAAAACCCAGAATTCTCAACTTTGTAACCATGCACAAGTGGAAACCACATTTCATCTTCAAGGAATTTTTTTAAAGAGTATATCCAAAAAAAATTTCCATGGATACCAGCTTCCTCTTTCCAAGTCAGTGCTTGGTTTAATTTATACAATAAATCTAATGGACAAGTTATCTCTCTCCAATAGCACCTAGCACATTCTTGGCCTCTGAGTGGAGTTAACACATTGCACATGCTGTTTATGTTGACAAAACAACATATATGAGACAAAAAAAAAAGTCAGCAGAGAGCAGGAGGAAGTGGGAGAAGGCAAACACGGGAACACAGAGCACCACCCATATAGCTACAAAGACCCTCTTCTAAGTCCTTGGGTTTCCAAGGGAATATCCATAGGAATCTAAGGACAGGAAGCACCGAGGCCCTACAAAGTATTTGGAGCATTGCAATTTTTACCACATTGAATTCTAGAAACTTAGCCCTAAGTATGCCCACCTTTCAGATGTAGAAAAAGATGATGCAGACAGTGTCACGCCAGAGGCCCTATTTTATTTTTTATCACAAAGGCATTGTCTACTGGTATGTAAGTTTTGGCCCATAGCATATAAAGACATAAACCATCACTAGCTCTAGATGATGAGCCAATTAATAAAGTCAGGAGGCTATAAACAACGTTTAGATGGGTTCACAAAAATCCACGCATGTGTAATCAAATGTCCCCTGCCCTGGCAATATCAAGGTGTCTATGAATCACACTCCCATGGCACCACATTGTCCATGGTCATAAAAACAGCATGCATGTGTGATTTGGGTTATAGTAAGCCTGTGTATGCCTTGCTCCCCATTATTCCATGAACTACTATGTGTGGGGCAATACTCAGGCATGTGTCCACTATTTTAATACTATCGTTATGATGAACATGCCACAGGTGTTCAGTTCATTTTAATAATTCACCTCTGGAATAGTTTGAATAATATGCTGCTCATGGCAGCACGATTTGTGATGGCCAAAATATAGAAACAGCCATGTCCTTCAGTGGATCATTATATACACACAAAATGTCAGAGAGAGAGAGAGAGAGAGAGAGAGAGAGAGAGAGAGAGAGAGAAATGTTATTCAGCCCTAAAAAAATGAAGGGCATCGCATCTCAAAGTATTATGCTAAGCGAAGTAAGCCAGGCATAGCAAGACAAATATGGTATGATCTTACTTATTATGGGATCTTAAATCATCAAACACAAAGAAACAAAGAACAGAATAGGGGAGGGCAGTTGCCAGGGGATGGGGAAATGGATGCTTGTCTCGAGGTACAAATTTTCAATTATAAGATGAATAAATTCTAGGCATCTAATATACAGCATGGTGACTATATTTAAAAAATATTGTGTAGTATACTTGAAATTTGGTAAGAGAGAGTAGATGCTATGTATTCTAACCACATACAAGAAAGGTAATTATGTGGGGTGATTGATGAGTTAATTAACTTGATTGTGGTCATTTTACATGTATTCTTAAATCATCGTGTTTCATATCTTAATATAGTTTTTACTTGTCAATTATACCTCAATAAAATTTGAAGATAAAAATATCACCATCCATTCTTTTTATTTATTTATTTTTATTTTTATGTGTATGAGTATTATGCCTGCATGTATGTAAGTGCACCCATGTCATGCAGAGCCCACAGAGGACAGAAGAAAGTGTTGGATCCTCTAGAACTGGAGTTACAGACAGTTGTTACCACCATGTGGGTATTGGAATTCAAACCCAGGTCTTCTGCAAGAACAGCCAGTGCTCTTAACCACTGACTCCTCTCTCTCTCTCTCTCTCTCTCTCTCTCTCTGTCTCTCTCTGTTGTATGGAGTGGTACGTATGTGTGCAGGTGTATGTGTGCAATGTGCTCCTGTGGAAGACAACTTCAGATGTCATCCTTTGGGAGCCAACTACCCTGGCTTTGAAACAGTGCCTCTCATTAGCTGGAGCACACTGATTTGAACAGACTGTCTAGCCAATGAGCCTCATCTCCCTAGAGCTGAACTTAGAGGTGGGCACCACCACACTTAGCTTTTACACAGGAGTTCTCGGGATCAAACTCAGGTCCTCATGCTTGTGTAGAAAGCACTTTACAACTCAACTACCACACAGACCAAAGTTAACTCTTTTTTTTTTTAAATTTTATTTTATATGTATGCGTGTATTGCCTGCATGTATGGAAGTACACCCATGCCATGCAATGCCCAGGGAGGTCAGAAGAGGGTGTCGGATCCCCTAGAACTGGAGTTATAGACAGTTGTTAGTTGTCATGTGGCTGCTGGGATCTGAACCCGGGTCTTCTGCAAGAACATTCAGTGTTCTTAACCACTGAGCCACCTCTCCAGCCCCAGACCAAAGCTAACTCTTAATTACTTTTCCAGTCTGTTCTACAGTACTTGATAATCATAATTTCCACTTCTGAAGTTAATTTTGATCATTTCTCTTTTGCTAAAAATTCAGCCATTTCTACTGGTTATCAAACCTCTGGATGTAGGTTTGTTTATACTGGTCTCAATTTCCATTTATCCTACATCTGTTAGTTTGCTGTTTCTTTTCTTTTTCTTTGTTTTACACTTACTATCTAATTTTTCCTCAGTAGACTTTTGAAAGGTTAATCTAAGTTACTGGCATTTCCAAAGAACTGACTTTTGGATGTTTATCCATTGTTCCATTCCATGAAGTCTCACTTTTTGGATGTATTAATGCTCTCTTGCTAGACTTTAAGGCTTTTTGTTGTTGTTGTTTTTGTTGTTCCTACGTATTTCCAAAGCTGAGTTAATAAGCTGCCCTATTTTCTTTCTGTTATGAACATTTTCTCTTTGGGGAGGACTAGGCAACTGTACCCACCCTCTTTCTAAGGTTCCAATGACAAACCAAAGTCTGATTCCACCAAAGTTCCCCTGGGGAATCAATAAGTTAAATGGACTTGCATGCGTAAAGTTATTACTGACAAGAGTGTGGGTGATCCCAAAACAGCCACACTGGGAAGTCTTCACCCAGCATTAATGATGGGTTCCTCACAGTTGCATAGATTAAGCCCCGTATCCCAAGTCTTGCCAGCCTGCACACTAAGTGTTCCCAAGGCCTGGTGTAATTAGGAAAGAATCACATATGCTAGTTGGGAGGCATGGCTGGATACTCAGATGAGGGTCACAGGACCCTACCCACACCTCCTTGTTTGAGGGAACATCAACAGTCAACAAGTTCAGCTGGGGTCATCTTTTTTATGATCAGGCACAGCTGAACTCATGAAGAAGGCAACTGTTTGGCTTTCATAATAGTGCTGATAACATCTTCATTCTCTAACAAGGAATAAAACATCCATTGCTCAGAAAGCTTTTTAATGTTTTATTACATTTATTTACTGTGTGTGTGTGTGTGTGTGTGTGTGTGTGTGTGTGTGTGTGTGTTAATAGCACCTCTGTTGAGGTCAGAGGACAACTGGGGGAGGTTGTTCTCTTCTTCTACCATGTAGGTTCCAGGAATTGAACCCAGGTTGTCAGGCTTGGAGGCAGGCACCTTTGCTGACTGAGCCATCTTGCCACCCCCACTTTCTAGTATTGAAAGCAAAATATCCTCTTTTTAAATTTCCTGACAACTTTAACTTCACCTTGGCTTCCTTTTTGAACCCAAGGTTATCAATGAGTGTGCTTCACAACTCAAGTAGATGGGCTTCTTAAATTGCTTTTTATTTCTAGTTCCACTGCATCCTGGGCAGAGTACAACCTGTTCAATCTCTCCTTTTTCTCTGAGCTTTTGATGGTTTTCTTTGACCTCAAGCACATGATTAGAGAGGGAGGGTGACAGTACAAGTTTCACGGACATTTAATGGTCTATAGGTATTAACTTATGATCTTTGGAAACTGACATGAAACTCATTCACTTACCTAGTATGATGTGGTAAGAAAAACCCATGAGATACAGAATATAAAAATCTTACGTTCTTTCTTCACAGGTTTGTGTCTCAATAATCTCAAGTATAAAATAATAAGTCATAGCTGAGCTATCTAGTAACACTTTGTTCCAAAACATAACATTGTGCTTCCCCAGCCCACCATGTTACTGGTGGAAAATTAGGTTAGCCTCGTGCTCTCTTTCTTCCTGTGTGGTACCTTCTCAAAGTCCCAGGTAGCTGCTGAAATAGGAAACAGCTCTTCTGCCGTCCTGGTATGGAATAGGAAAGCCCTTGAATGGAGACTGGGTCTGGTCAGGCCCCATGGACCACACAGCATGGAGAAAAGGATGCTGTGGCATGCATGTGACACACCCCAGTGGATCCTAGGGAAAGGCAGTATCCCAGATCAAGCGTCTTTTGAAGCTGTTAAGTGGTTTAAATCCTTTAAAGCATTGCTGGAGTGTACAGTGGGGGGAGGAGAGGGCAGACGTAAAGCAATTTTGCTGTTCTACTCAGCACAGAAGAGAATATTCTTGAAACTAAAGACTGATTGAAAAGGACATCAAAGGAGTTTGATTTGTTTGATGTTTAGACATCTATACATGATACAGATCGCTGCTGTATTAATGGTGACTGTCTGTAAGCCAGATGGACTAGCAGACCATATCTACATAATCTCACTCGGTACTACTGAAAAGCAGGGCAAGGCAAGGGCTGGAGAGATGGCTCAGCAGTTAAGAGAACTTGCTGCTCTTGCAGAGCACCAGGTTCCATTCCCAGCACCTACATGGTGGCTAACAACTGTCCATAACTCCAGTTCCAGGGGATCTGACACCCTCTTCTGGCTTCTGCAGACTTTGCACAATACAGGTACACTTACTTACATGCAGGCAATATACTCATACACATAAAATAAAAATAAAAAAAAATTTTTAAAGCAAGGCAAAATAAAATCATCCTAAAAAAAGGATTCCCCATCTCACACTTAAAGATACAACTCTCTACTGGAGCTCAAATAATTCAGAAAAATCATAATTAATTTTTAAGGGTTTCATGCCTGAATCAATATCATTGTAAGAATCAGAAGTATTAATATTAAACCCCATAAATTTTTGTGATTGGGTAAGACTCTTACAGGATAGAAAATAGGATATGGTAATCAGTCCTGACTCAAAGGTGCAGAACTGGGTAAAATACAATAGCTGCCTGTAGATTTATGTTATTATTTTGGCTTATGATTCTAAAAGCAACTTTAAAAAATGTTTTATTTATTATTTTTATTTTATGTATATGAGTGTAGTGTCTGCATGTACGTAACTGCACCCGTTTCATGCAATGCTGCATAGGTCAGAAGAGAGCTTCGGATTCCCCTGGAACTGAAGTTAAGGACAGTTCGTAGCCACCCTGTGGGTGCTGGGAATCGAACCTGGGTTCTCTACAAGAGCAGTCAGTGCTCTTAACTGCTGAGCCATCTCTCCAGCCCCCTAAAAGCAACTTTTAATCCAGATGCCTAACTAAGAAAAAGGCCTGCCTGCAAATTGCTCCACCCACCGAGCTGCCAGATTGGCTACGATGAATAAGAATAGGAAGTAAGATTCAGTGTTGGGAAGGGATGAAGAAACAGTTTCAAATTCAGCTAGTGGGAGTATAAATTGATTCTATATTATCTTTCAGAAGGATGATTTAAAAATAAGTGTCCATGGGGCTGGAGAGATGGCTCAGCAGTTAAGAGCACTGATTGCTCTTGTAGAGGATCTGGGTTCGATTCCCAGAACCCACATGGCAGCTACAAACCGTCCTTAACTCCAGTTCCAGGGAAATCCAAAGCCCTCCTCTGACCTCTGCAGCATTGCACGACACAGAGTGTGTGCAAGCAACACACTCATACACATAAAATAAAACTAATAAAATATTTTAAAATATTTAAAAAATGAGTGCCCAAAGCCTTAGAATTGTGTATTTATTAGACTTAACAATTTACCTTTTAGTAATCTGTCCTAAAGATGTATACATGGATCATTTGCAAGGATTTTGTAAGATAACAGACATTGGAACACTGTTTAAAATCAAAAGTACAAACAAACATGCAGCAAGAAGTTGCTTTAGTAGTAATATGGCACATATTTAGGTGAGAAACTATTAGAGTTCTGTTGATAAATTCTTATATTAACCATTAAAGTGATTTCAAGAAGTTTACTCTTTTTCTTTTTTTTTTTTTTTTTTTTTTTTTTAAGCTCCCTGTAGCCCCAGCTGGTCTGGAACTCACTAGGTAGACAAGGCTATCTTCAATCTCAACAGAGATCCACCTGCCTCTGCCTGCCTCCGCCTTCCTGAGTACTTGAATTAAAGGCATTCATCACCACACCCAGCCCTGAAGAAGTTTAATCTTGAAATTCAAATTATGCAGACATGTAAAAAGGCAATGATTATAAAAAAACAGAATGGAACTTGGAATAGGTATTGCTAACATTATGGTGGGTAATTTTTCAAAGTTAATTTTTTGTGTGAATATTTATATTGTTTCTCCCTTTCTAAAATTCTTTTGGGGGTTATTTGGCATACAGTTCCAGAGGGATACAGCCCATCATGGCACAGAAGACATGGCCACAGGCAGAAAACACATAATGGCAGGAGCAGGAAGCAGCTAATCACATTTCATCCAGACACAGGAAGCAGAGAGACCACACAGGAAGTGAGGTCAGGCTATAAACCCTCAAAGCCTGCCCCCAGTGACATACTTCCTTCAACAAGACTCTGCATCCTAAAGGTTCCATAACCTCTCCTAACAACATCATCAACTGGGGACCAAGTGTTCAAACACGTGAGCCCATGAGGGACATTTCTCATTCCAACCACAACACTTGGTACAATAATAATAATGATGATGATGATGATGATGATGATGATGCAATGAAAACCTTTATAAACATATGTCACACAAATAGGATATAATAATTAAAGTGAAATAACTTAGCCAAAGGAGCCAGGGCAGTACCTCATGCATGTAATCCCAGCACTTGGAAGACTGAGGCAGGAGAATTGCTGTATGTTATAAGACAACTTGGGCTATAGGGTGAGTTCAAGGCCAACCTGGGCTCCAGAGTAAGATCCTGTCTCAAAATCACCACCAATAAAAAAATGAAATTTCTGAGTCCATGATATCTGCATTGTTTTTATTTGAAAGAAATTTATTTGAAGAAATTTTAGTCAAAGAAATTTAAGAACTGTCTTCCAAAAGGCTGTCAATAGTTTTACCCTCTCTACGATAAACAAGTATTACTTTTGTAATAAGAAAATAACATTACCTTCAAAATTTAAAATTGTGAAAAATTTAGATTAAGCAGGTTTAAGTATTACTAATCATATGTACCTAATGAGAAAAAAGACTATAAATAACTAAAGCTGGGGATAAAGGACCTAGATGCTTCAAAACCAAACATAAGCTCCAAAAGAAAAGTATGCACGGGCTAGGGAGATGATTCAGGGGGTAAAAACACTTGCTGTGTAAAGCAAGAGGTCCTGAGTTCAAATCTCCAGCACCCACATGAGAGCTGTACATGGCTGTGTGTACCTGCAACCCCATCATTGAAGCAAGGCAGATCCCAGGAGCTCCCTGGCCAGGCCACCTGGTCAAAATGCAGAGCTTCCAGTTCAGTTAGAGACCCTTACTCAAGGTAATAAGAGTGAAAGAGAAAGACAATCTGAGGTCCTTCTCTGGCCTCCACATGCATGTGCATGGCATGTACACCCACACACACATGTAAATACACATGCATCACACATACATACAACACATGCACACACACAACATTAAATAAAAGAAGTGTGTCCATATAAATAAATTATGCAGAGGATACACTACAGGTTCATAGAAAATCTGTTGCTTACTGATGTCTGTGTGTCTTGTGTCCGTTTTTCATTTTGGATCTTACACATTCTTGTCTGGCCACCTAAGCAAGTTAGTCTTCATTTGAAGTCAGTAAGTGACAGCAAATGGCTAACCAAAGTCAGTCTTTTTCTTGTCAGAGAGCAAAGAGTTCCAAAGAGATTGTTTGACTACTTGGGTGTCAGGGCAGTTATTGTAAGGTCAACAGTATCCCTTGTGGTTACTGAACCAGAAGCCTCAAGTAGGGAAGAAATTTCTTATGAGACAACAGACAACTAATATTTGCTAAATCTGCATCATCTCCACATTGCAAGAAGCAAATAGCTCTTCCACCAAGACAGACTTGCTCTTGGATTAGGTATTTAAGCTCTGGGAGAAAAGCCACAGATCTTTTCACTTATAAAGTAAAATGCACACTTGCCAAAATATGTTTTAATAATACCATATACTGGGGCCCTGGGCTTAAAGTTCTTTCTGCTATTCAGAAGAGATTCCTGACTTGAGCTTTATATTTATACTTATCCTATAAGCTTGTATGCCAAGAAGTTAGGAGGCCAAGTATAGATTATTCTCAAGCATCTGCGGAAGCACTCCTGTGAGTGCTTTTGTGGAAAGTTCATATCCATACAACGAAATAGCATTTGAAAATTATTTCCAAAAGACTATTCATCAAAATGAATATAATTTTAAAATATTTTTGTAATAAGTATGTGAAAACATGACATATAACAAATATTCATTGAAGGATTGCATTTGGGATAAAACAGTGACCTATAAAAGCCATAGCTGATGATGTAACATGGAGTTAACTGACCAGCTTGCACTTTTCAGAGATGGTTCCTTTAAAAACAAAAATATTAAAGCAATGCTGTCTTAGCTGGGTGTGGTACGTACATACACCTGTACTCCCAGCACTGGGGAAGCTGGGTAAGGAGGATTGTGAGTTCATGGCCAGCCTGGCTACATAGGATCACTAAATAAACAAATCAAAATAAAAAATACTATCCTGTCAATGTCTTTACACTTAAGCAGGAACAACAGCTTCTAGTCACGGACTAGCTACATTTGTCTTCTACTAATGGGTATTTAAATGCTTCTAACCTTTTGCTTCCACAAATTATACTGCAAAAGATGATGTGTGCATGAAAGAGAAATTTTACATGAGTCGGGGTATATCTCTATGACCAAAAAACCCCCCAACAACTTAGAAGTGAAATTGTGCTAAATACTCAGACACTTTTTCTAAAAAGTTTATGGACAAAAACATTACAACTACGGTTCTGAGTGGTTAAATGTTTTCCCCAAGGTGAGGCAGCTAGGCAGTGATAGAGCTGGTGTTTAAACCTGAGTTCAATGTCCTGTCCATTTCACTCTCTCACACAGCTGGGTGGGTGATGGCTTCACACAGCAAAATAAATACAAGCCATTCTTAAAAGCCTGATTGCTTAAATCCAATGCACTAAGCAATGGCAGCAGTGACAATTAATGAGATAGTTTGTGGCCTCACTTATCCTCCGGTGAGGGCCCTCAATGCTACAGTATGAAAAGGGACCCACGTGGACATCAGTCAAATTCAGGATGGTCTCCCACATAAGCTCAACACATTTTGTCCTTCTGAAAATTTCACTCCATGATCCCTGCCAGACCCTACCTGATTCTGTATAATAAAACCAGTGCAACAAAACCCATGGTATTTCCTGCCTCCCAAGGTTTGCTTTAATAAAATGAGGTGCAGTTAGATTGTTTGGCACAAGCTCCCTCACAGATGGCATATGTGAAAGATTTGTCTTCTTCATTACATTATAGGTGAGAGCTTATGGCTAAGATCCAGGACTCAGAACTTTAAAAATAGTTCTTAAAGCTAATGACCTAATGGCCATCAGCTTTCATATTCAAATATCCCCTTTGGGGGCTTTATAGTACTTTTCACATGCAAAGTATGTATTACAACCTTTTTGAGGAAGACTTAACAGTGTCTCAGAAACTTTTAAAAAGTGAGTTTTCTTTGATGTAGCAATTTTACTACTGGGAATCTATCCTAAAAATGGCTAGGAAAAAAGAAGATTTATGCCCAGTATTGTTCATCATTCGTTGATTTATAGTAGCTTAAAAAATAGAAGCATCCCCAAATGACCAAGAAAAGGAATACACACGTAATTTATTATATAACCGTATGGGAAAAAGGTTATACAGCCATCAGAATAGTGTCTTTCAAAGAATACTTCACAGCAAAGGGAAATCCTTTTGATCAAGGTCAAGGGAGAATCAAGGATAGTAAGTGGCTCGCATTATAACCTTGACCATGTCATTCATGTACATATATAGTCATACAGAGAAAAAAGTGGACCACAAACCACAATGCTAACAGCCACAGAGCATACTGTCACACATGCTTTTATTTTCTCTGTCATCCATTTAGGAAATTTTAATTTTCATATAAGTATTACAGTTCAGTACAGAAAATATGAGAAATTTAAAAAAAATCAATTGCTAGTGCTGCTGACTCTCAGCTGGAGCCTTCTTCTGTAATGTGACAAGAACGATAAGACATGGACTGTTTCTCATCTTGTCTTCTGCTGTCTGGCCAAGCCACTGCTGCTGTAGTAAAAGTGTGTGTGATAGTGAGATTCAGGGCCATCTTATTGATGTTCCTGTAAACCCATCATCGAGAGGTGAAGTCAGGCAGATCCCAGGAGCAAGGAGAACACATTGGAGAGCATTTGAAGGTCCTACCTTGACCAAAATTATTGGCGATTTTCTTTAACCATCCAATCCTTGATGTGAAAATTGTCCTATTACTATGGAGAACTACATTTTGGTCTCAGGGACTAGGACCCTCTGGTCACTAAATAATAACAGCCTCTAGGAAGTATCTTCCTCCTTTGAAGTCTCTTGTCTGTCTCTTCTTTCTACGCCTTCATTCTTGATGCCTTATGTTGTGGGCATTCTTAATTAACCTAAAGTTTACTAAGTCTTTCCCTACTACTAATTCAAAGTCCTATTTACCTAGATACTGGAATGAAAACACAACCTCCCTGTGCCAAATTTGAGCCCAATTCATTCCAGCCTGGTGGTGCATTATTCCCTGTTGTGTGCTCTCTCTTATCAAAGACTGCTCCACATTATTTTCCTCAAATGTGCTACCAAGAGCTTTGCTTTCTTCTGCCAGAAAGTCTTATCTCAGAGATCTTTTTTATTTACCTCCCTGTCAAATTCAGTATCATTCAAACTCACTCTTAAATCACTCCTTGGAATTAAGACATCTCACATTTTTATTCCTTATGTTCAAAGACAAGGTGGAGCTCAGAGATAAAATGCGTGACTAGCAGGCCTGAAGCCCTGGGTTTGATTCCCCAGAACCACAAAGCAAAACCAAAAAACAAGTATAAAAACCAACTAGGACTAAAAAAAGTTGTAGACTATGCCATTTTAGTGTATAAAGTTATGTAGACCAGGCTGGCCTTGATCTTGCAGAGATCCTCCTGCCTCTGCCTCCTAAATGCTGGGATTAAAGGTGTACTTCACCATGCCCAGCAAGACTGGACTATCTTGACCTTCATCTAGTCATCTGGGTAGCAGCAAGATATAGTGATGATAGTAAGCCAGAGTTAAAAAAAAAAAAAACTATAGGTTTCAGGTGCATGTTATAATTTATTGTTGAGGGAAAAACCTTCCTAATCAGTTGCATCCTGTTTCCAAGGAGAAGGAATTCCATTAGAATGAGATCCCCTGATATTTTTCTGCCCCCTTGCTCCTGAATTATCAGAGTAGTGAGTACCAAGGAAGAAATTAAAGATGTTCTGCCAAGTCCCTTCCTCAGCATCTGACAAGAATAATGCTTTCTTTTCTACTGCCTCCTGCAAGTTTAAGGACGCAGACCCGAAACTGTGTCACTACAGCTGGGTGGGTAAGTCTAGTTCAGTCCAGAGTGAAACAGCAGAAAGCACAGTTGCTATAGACCAGCGCCATAGTTTTCAGCCTTGCTCTTACCATTAAGGAAATGAAGCTGAATGGGTGGCTCATGTGCAGCAGCACTGCCTCAAGTTTGTGGCCAGCGTGGAGTACATAGCGAGTTCCAGGAGAGCTTGGAGGGGAGAGAGAGAGAGAGAGAGAGAGAGAGAGAGAGAGA